>NW_015173164.1:438995-464969 GCF_001447785.1 Gekko japonicus
CATTCCTGACTCCCTGGGCACATCAGGGGACTGCCTGGTGGGCACTTTTCTCCCTTTTTCACAAAACAAGAACTCCTGGGCATTCAATGAAATTAATGAGCATATTGCGAGGGGCTGAGGAGAATGGAAACAGACAACCCCACCAGTTGGGCTGAGCTATATGGAAGGAGCTGGCCGAGAAGGACTTGGCTTGAAAGCTGAGGTGCAGGCTTTTGCTTAAGCAAGATGTACAATACACGGAGCCATTTATTTCTATGAAGAAATCTGAGCACCGCCTTGCTTTTTGCCCCCAAGTTGTATACAAATAGCAAGGAAAAAATGAACACAGAGAAGAAGGGGATTCTGGGTAAATGTGTGTTAATGGTATAACTAAAAACTGCAGAATCTCCATGCTCGGTAAAAAAAACAGGCCACAGTACAGAGCAGCTGAAGGACGTAATGGGGAAGTCTCAACCAGCACAAGAATCTTACGGTAACTCAAGGCCTGTTTCTTTTCTCCTCCCACACAGCCCCCGTTGCATACGATCCTGTTAACATGGAGTAGCGGCCCTCTCCCCCTTCTCGATTTCCCAGACCTGAGCCTTGTGCAACGCCTCAGCTTCCCTGCGGTTCTCCTCCATGACTTGTTCATACTGGTCGCGGATCTCAGCCAGGATTTTCTGCAGGTCGATGCCAGGTACGGAGTCCACCTCCACATTGATGGTGCCCCCCAGCCTTCCCTGGAGAGAGGAGACTTCCTACAGGGCAAAAAGCATGAGGGCTACACGTGAATGGGGACTCCAGCTGAAGATATGATGGGCAGGGGCTAGATAGATACAGACATCAATATCACAATATTATCAGACCTCAGAAGCTAAGCAGGGTCATCCCTGGAAAGTATTTGGGTGGGAGACCTCCAAAGAATACCAGGGCCGGGAGCCACTTCTCTGAATGTCCTCCATGCCCCAGTAGGAGTCACCAGAGGTTACCATGACTTCCAGGCATGGACACACCCCCCCCCCAAAATACCACCACCCCCAATGCCAGGGGTCATGTCCTGCAGGAGCGCACTGGAGCGGAGCTCTGGCAGTAAAGAGCCCAGGGGGCGGGCACATGCAACAAGCCCCACCCCCTGCTCCCAGCAGCCCTCAGTCAGAGCAAGGAGCAGCCAGGTAAGTTGAAAAGCTCCCCCAGGCCTCCTGGTCCAAAACAGTCCAGTGGCACCTTTAAGACCAAGTTTTATTCAGGTACAAGCGCTCCCTCCTCTGCGAGGACAGATCTGCACGTCCCCCCTCCCAATATCTAGCAATCCAAAACATTCCAGTGGAGCTTGAGCGGTGGGTGTTGCCTTCTGACACACTTCCAGTGATGTCAGGGGGTGTGGCATATGCAAATAAGTTATGCTAATGAGTTGTGCTAATGAGCTCCTGCACCTCTTTTTCTACTAAATGACCCTTGCCCAATGCAAAGTTAAACGTTGTTAAATGCAAAGTTAAATGTTTCACAGTCCATTTCCATATGGTTCTAGTGACCACCAAGCTCCGTGGAACAATTCCAAAGCTACACTAACCTACCCCTTGGAAAGCATTTTTGAAATAAAGACATGTTCATCTTTTTTTTGTATATTTTCTTTAGCTTTCCAGTCTTCTGTGTCCCAAATAGCTTGCGCACATAGAAAGGAATTATTTTTAAAACTCTCCAGATGCACATGCCATAACAGTTTATGAAACTGTAGAGAGATGAGAAACAAGGATAAATAAAGCTGATAGCGGTGACAATTCACTGCCTGTAACCAGCCACTTGGTAGGCCCTGTGAGCCAAATTGCCTTGAATTATTAATTAGTCTAGGGGAAGTTATGATTATTAATTGGCAATAGGTCAATTAGGGTTCACACAAATGTATACAGAAGTCTCACCTTTGCTGTAAGCACCAGAACAGACACAGAGACTGTATTCAATTAAATGTAATGTCTTTTTAAAGGTGAAGGTTCCCTTGCTCGAAAGCCAGTCGAATCCGACTCTAGGGTTGCGGTGCTCATCTCCGCTTCAAAGCCAAAGAGCCAGCGCTGTCCGAAGATGTTTCCGTGGTCATGTGGCCGGCATGACTAAACACCAAGGCACACGGAACGCTGTTACCTTCCCACCGAAGTGGTCCCTATTTATCTACTTGCAATTTCTTGCTTTCGAACTGCTAGGTTGGCAGGAGCTGGAACTAGAGACAGGAGCTCACCCTGTTTTGCGGCACCCGGGTCTTGAACCGCTGAACTACTGACCTTCCACAGCCTGCAGTTCAGCGTCTTAACCACTTGAGCCACCACAGCAATGTCTTTTTACTGGGGAATATATATATCATTCAAACAATACACAACCACACACACATTTATTCATATGCTAAGAAATAAAGATAGATATTTAACACAGTTGCTTTAGCAGGACTTCGTTGATTGGGCAATATTTTCCTGTCTTCATTGATTGAGCTGTTCCAATGGAAGAATGGAGGGGTTTAGAAATAGAAAATGGGGAGCACATGCTCTGAACCAGCAGAACCACGTGGACTCTAGCTGCGACTAGAGGTTAAAGATGGAGGTAGGGTATGTGGATAGCAAGATGGACATAAGAGGGTTAAAGCTTCGATAGGGGTCGTGGCGAGGGTAAGAGAGAGACCATGTGGGCGGTCAGCATCTTTTATAACATGGTGTGGGGGGGCAGGCTGAGCTGGCCACATCCCCCTGTGACACCTCCTGTTAGTCCGTCCCATAAAACATACTATTGGCTAGCTGGAAGAGGGGAGGGGAACTAAGGAGTGGTCAATATTGAGAGCTAGAAACTTAGACTGAGGACTGGCACCTGGATGAAGGATGATTGAATCATCAGGCTAGGGCTATTGTCTCTTGATGGCCCTAGCCGTGCTGATGGGTGAGCAATTAGTTGCTATTCAACCATGAATAGAATCTCTTGATTAGATTTGTAGGTAGCTGGAAGAGGGGGGGGGGAGGTTGCCTACATGTGCTGGAAGAAACTCCTAATGGCATCTGGAGTTCTCTGTCCTCATGTTTTCCATGGCATGGCGTCTGAGGCTGTGTACAGGCTTATGGAACTGCTTAATCTCACAGCAGGAAAGATGTCTGATGACTCTGGACTAACACTGTGGCAGCAACACTAAACGAAGGTGTCCCTCTTTTTGGTGTGCAGTCTCAACAGGTATTCCCAGGTCTCCATTTTGTACAGTCCCTTTGCACAGTTCATATTCTATAAAGACATACTGATAGGCTTGCATGGCAACAGCCCCACTGTTTATATTGTCTTCTAAGTGGCAAGGAAAAGGTTCCCGTTCATTAAGTACAGATGTCTGACCAAACGGTACATAGCTAGAAAGTAAGAGGGGGCACCTTGCTCAGTTTCCCAGGCCCTCCAGCACAACTGAGCCCGTTGAATTTTGTATTCGGTAGCCTAAAATAAATGGATATCTGTTATGCTCTCATACTTGTTCGCTCATTTAACTCTACTGTTCCTCCACTTCCATGCCATTCACGGAGACAGTTTAAACCAGGGGTGTCGAACTCATTTGTTATGAGGGCCGGACCTGACATAAATGAGACCTTGTTGGGCCGGGCCATGTGTGTCATAAAATGTAATGCCAGGTAACGGAGATATAAACTTTATAAAGGACACAAACACAAAGGTTTTTTTTAACTTAAAATAAAAACATGTTTAAAACATAAGCACTTTTGCAATATTTTGTTTATTTGACAGTGTCTGATAACTGACCCCTCTTGCTCTGAATTATTGCATCAAAATGTGTGTGCTGTAGCAATCCTGAGTATGTTGTTCAGGTGCGTAATCTGTAAACTGCAAACCTACAATGACACGGCAGCAGCAGAACTGGAAGAAGAAGCAGAAGACAGCCAGTTCCACTGCGGGCTGCATATTTGACACCCCTGGTTTAAATGAAGATTTTTATCTGTTGCCGATTCTCTCTGATTTGCAGTCATACTGAAGGAAAAGTGGTGGCAGCAATCCCCTAGTCCCCTGCATTGAATCAGGAAGGATGAAGGATACTTCTGGCTTTAAAAAATAATGCTCTGCCAAAATCTGTCTGCCCAGAATAGACATGGTCACATTCTACTCCCAAACTGTCCAAGAACCCACAGGATAGGGTTGCCAGATCTTTGTATCATCAGAGCAGAGAAAGGGCTCTTCCACATTCTCATTTTCCTCACTTGTGTACCCCTATTGTTTCGCTTATTTTTTTTCCTTTTCTTTTCAGCATGTGTTTTGCTCCCTCTAGTGGTTGATACGATATTACACCACTGTATGTCCAGCATATTTCCCTGCCATTTTGGAGGGAGAGGGGGGCAGAAAAGAAAACCCCCCGAAGCAATAGGTACACACAAGTGACAAAAATGAGAGTGCAGAAGAGTCTGAGGAATCTGGGAGACAAGGGCTGATACCCAGCAGATTGGGAGGGGAAGCTTGTGGAGGCAGGGACAGAGTCCAGCGGTACCTGGCAGAGGCAGAGGATCACACCAGGTGGATGAAGAGCAAAGCCTGGATACGTCTGATGGCTCATGGGTGCAACCTGAGTGTCATGGTAGCAGGTCCAAAAGCAAAAACTGTCCTCCAGCCAGATACAACACAGTCAGACCCCCTTGATTCTGGGAGTCCCCTCCCAATCAGAGAACTTATTTCTTCTCTTGGAGACCTTGAGAAGAAAGTTAAGTCCCTAAAATGTCAGGTCAGATCCAGAGAACTGGTAAACCTACCCCAGGTGGAGAAAAACTGCAAGCAACTGCTAGCAAAGCAGTGAGCAGCAAGGTACTTCCCATGAGTATCCACCTGACCCACGCATCACTGAGGCTTCCTTCATGCACCTTCTCACCTCCTGGTGGTTGCTCTTCAGAAAAGCCAATTCCTCCTGGAGGTTGTCTACTTGCACCTGCAGACTAGCTTGGCTCATTTTGAACTCCTCCAGCGCCTTGCGCAGGCCGCCAAGGTCCCCCTCCATAGACAGGTGCATGGCCAGCTCCGATTCCAGCCTATGAAAGAGAGGGGACACAAAGCATTCTGGATAACACGTCTCCCCCCACCCAGTTCTCAAAGGTCTGGGAACCAGGTGGTATGTAGGGTAATGATAGTTTTAATGGCAAACTGAGATGCAAGGCAGAAGGCTACCAGCCCTAAAGAGATCTTTCTACTTTTGGTATTTAAAATAACAAAAAGAGGCTTGGAGCACCTTGGAGACTGTACTGTGGCATAAACAGTTGGGAGCCAAGAGCACATTTGGCTCATGGAAGCTTCCGCCATAATAAATGTGCTAGCACTTTCAGGTGCCACAGACTGAGGCTGCTTCCACATGGAGGCGATTCTCTGATGCACACTCCGAGGCATTTGCAGTGGCAACCGGGCATCCACATGGAGGGTATTCTCTTTGTTTTCCCTGCCTGTTTTTCAATCCCATCTCAGCTTCTGGACACCGTACAGATGACACGAAAGCTGGGGACAACCAACACAGTGGAGGAAGGAGCAGGATCATGCCCATTGCCCCCTTCCCATCCCCACTTCTGTGCATCAAAAGAATTTTGACTTCAGGAAGGAGCTGCTGAGTGGGAATCTGTATGCAGATTGGGGAGTGTCCAGGGTTGGCTGGCAGAAGAATGAGATTTCCCCACCCACATTTCTTTGTTCTCACAGGTTCCCTTCTTGAAATATTATATTTATAATCCAAAGGTTAGGGGGGCTGTAACAAAGAGCTCTTACTTCATTCTGAAATCATCCGCAGCCATTTTGGCATGATCAATCTGTACAAGCAGCCCAGCATTTCTCAAGGCTTCTTCTTGGATCTGCAGAAAGAGAGCGAGGAGCCCAGTTTGTCTCAAAATAGCCACTGCACAGGACAATGGACTGGCCAGGAGGATTGGGAGGTCGCCAAGCAGGAGAACTCTCTTGGGCAAATTTGCATGCCAGCACCACAAATAAGCTCCAGTGCCATCTCCTGAAGAACAAGCTTCTATAGCCAGTTTGGTGGAGTGGTTAAGAACGCAGACCCTAATCTGGGAGAACCGGGTTTAATTTCCCACTCCTCCACTTGCAGCTGCTGGTGTGACCTTGGGTCAGTCACAAGTTCTCTCAGAGCTGTTCTCTCAAAAGCAGATTCTGTCAGGGCTCTCTCAGCCCCACCTGCCTCCCAGGCTGTTTGTTGTGGGGAGGGGAAAGGAAAGAAGATTGTAAGCCACTCTGAGACTCCTTTGTATAGTGAAGGGCGGGATATAAATCCAAGCTCTTCTTCTTCAAGCTCTTCTATAGATAGGGTTGCCAAACTCCATGTGGGGTCTGGAGATCTCAAAAAATGACAACTAATCTCCAGACTACCGAGATCAGCTCCCCTGGAGAAAATGGCTGCTTTGGAGGGTGGGCTCTGTGGCACTGGACCCCACGGAGGTCCCTTCCCTCTCTAAACCCCACCGTCCCCTAGGCTTCACTCCCAAATCTCCAGGAATTTCCCAAGCCACGGTTGGCAACCCTGTATGCAAGTAGCCTTTCTTATACCAGCTGTTTGTTGGTCTCTTGCTTTGAATGTTGATGTGGTTTTGCTCACTGGCTGTAAAAGGTTGCTGACTACAAATGCCAGCCTCCAGGTGGGACTGGGAGATCCCCTGGAATCACAGCTCATCCCCAGACTGCAGAGATCGGTTCCCCTGGAGGAAATGGCTGCTTTGGAGGGTGGGCTCTGTGGCATCGTACCCAGCTGGGGTCCCTGTCCTCCCCAGGCTCCACCCCCAAATCTCCAGGCGTTTCCCAACCTGGATCTGGCAACTCTTCCTCCCCCAATTCCCCACCAGTGGCCAGGGAGGACCTGGCAAGCCTATTGCTGACCCCCGCCCTAAATCTTCCCAGGGAGATATTCATTGTGCAGCTTTGTGTGGGCCTCCATCCTGTCTCTATCTGCGGAGGAGGTCCTAAGTGAAAGGAACCGGAATCCAGTGAGACAGAATGGAACAGAAAGTTCAGTCCCTCATGATGAATAATTCTAGTGTCAGGCAATGCTCCCTCTGAGCTGTGGAGTCCTGTGAGCAAAAATCCTACTTTGTGAGCTGCTGGCATTAAAGCTGAGAGTGAGCCATTTGGCTACTGCATCAATTGGTTTGCTCCGGAGCCCTCCTTCCTGAGCTGAGACAAAAAATGGGTGAGCCGGAGGCTAAGAAACGGTGAGGTAGCTCACACTAACTCAGCTTAGAGGGAACACTGGTGTCAGGTGTAGGGTTGCTAGGTCCCTACCTTTTGCCAGCGGGGGGCTCCATGCCCTCTCATGGATGTCCTTGTGCACATACGAAGCGCGCATGGTGCAATTACAGCTCTCAGAAATGACGTCATCACACTAAATACGTCACGGGGGGCACTCTAGCACTTGGTCAAAAACTCTATGTCACCATATAGTTTTTAGCCAAATGCTAGAGCGTCCCCCTCCAACGTGCCAAGCTCGATGATGTCGCTTCTTGGTAATGTCATCGCGCTGAGCACATCAGATACGGTGGGTCTCTTCGGGGGCAGAGCTCCCCCTGTTGGCCAATTGGCCAGCGGCAGATTTGAGGACTCAAAAACGGGGAAGATCCTGCCCCCATCGGGGGGATGGTAACCCTAGTCAGGTGGGTAATCCTGTGGGTCTGCGGTAGAAGAGCAGAATTCAAATCCAGTGGCACCTTAGAGACCAACCAGATTTCCAGGGTATAAGCTTCGGAAAGTCAAAGTCTCCCTTCCTCAGATAACAGATGAAGAATTCTGCTTACCTTCGCCCTCAGCTCACTGGCAGTGTTGAAATACCCACTCAGGTCAGGAAGCCCAGCCAACGCTCGTTTTGCGCAGGCCTCCCAAATGTGTTGTTCCAGCTCTTCGTTAGATTCTTCCAGGGATTTCACCTGACAGTATAGAAGAGAATGTTAAACTGGGTGTAAGGTGATGCAAAGAAGGAAGGTTGTCGCCCTGATACAGCAAAGGACTTCCTTTGCAGTACAATGGTTAAACATGACCACTAGAGGGAGCAGTTGGGAGGGTTTGGAGAAACACCCGTTCCCCTTTTTAAGGGGTATGTGTCGACCCTAATGAATTACTCCAAAATATCCTAAACAGCCATTCTCAGGTCTTGCAAACGGGATTGAATCAATCCATCTCATGCTGGGTCTTCCTTTTTTCCTACTGCTTTCAAATTTTCCCAGCATAATCTTTTCCAGTGACTCTTCTCATAATGTGACCAAAGTACGGTAGCCTCAGTTTAGTCATTTTTACTTCGAGGGAGAGTTCAGGCTTGATTTGATCCAGAACCCATTGGTTTGTCATTTGGGTAGTCCACGGTATCCGTACAACTCTCCTCCAACACCATATTTCAAATGAATCAACTTTCTTCCTGTCAGCTTTCTTCATTCTCCACCTTTCACTCCCACATGTAGTAATAGGCAAGACTATGGCATGAATTATCTTGATCCTTTTTAGTACAAGGTTGCATGTGTGCCTTTTCAAACAGCCAGAGGTGGGAACTACTGGTAAACTGTGGCTGCTGCTAACAGATGCCCTGGCAATCCCTGGTTAGTATTTGCTTGGATGAGAATCGACCAAGGAATACCAGGGTTGCTATGCAGAGGTAGGCAATGGCAAACCGCCTCTGTTCATCTCTTGCCAGTGAAAAAGCTACAGTGTCGCCAGAAGTCAGCTGTGACTTGACGGCATTTCACACACCACAAGACAGACAGAGGAAGAGACGGACTGATCATCTGGCACGCAGGAGCACCATCCACTGGAAAGTTCTCCAGCATGCACCCCATTGAGTTAATTATGTCCATGTTAACCAGTGGTAAGGACTGGGAGGGGCTCATCTGGCTTTTCCATCTCAAGCACTGAAAGGCACCTCTGAAACGTCTTCTGTCCCCAGGGGTCATTTCCTGCAGGAGTGCACAGGAGCGGAGCTCCGGCAGTAAAGAGCCCAGGTGCCAGGTTCCACAGCCAACAACGTAGTACACGCTTATCAGAAAGATTATACTTTATTGAAGAGCCATAGATGCATTAACAAAGGCACTGTTAAGAATGGCGGCACCCCTACAAGCATAATGGGATATAGGGCATTCATATGCACACACACACCCCAGTCATAGGCCAATTAGCCACATTCCCACGTGCGGGAGAAGAAGCTCCAGACCGTTAGAAGCAAGCTGGGAACCGATAGCGCTCCCACAGTTATTCCCTCAGCTCCAGACACTAGACCACCTGCACATCTTAGTGATAACAGCATTACAGCATAGAAGAAGCTCAGAAGGAATGCAGCAGTAATTAGTACACAGAAAAGGGAAGCCGATGGCCTCCTGAACTATCATGGCAGCATAGCTGACACCAGGGGGTGGGCACATACAACAAGCCCCACCCCCTGCTCCCAGCAGCCCCGGGCCACAAAGAGCAAGAAGCAGCCAGATAAGTTGCCGGGCCCCCCCCCCCAGATAGCAATCCAAAAGGCCAAGGTTTATTCAGGTACAAGCTCTCCCTCCTCCGTTAGGGCAGATCTGCACGTTCCCCCCCCCCATAGCTAGCAATCCAAAACAGTCCAGTGGAGCCTGAGCATTCTGACACACTTCCGGTGATGTCAGGGGGTGTGGCATATGCAAATAAGTTATGCTAATAAGTTATGCTAATGAGCTCCTGCACCTCTTTTTCTATGAAATGACCCGTCTGTCTGTCCCTATAATAACTATTGCGTAAGTTTGCACTAAGTAAGCTGGTGGTCACCTGCCAGTGCACATACGCTCTCTAGCCAGAGTAAAAGAGGGACCTTCTGATTCTGTTTCCAAAAGAGGCATGGCTGCTTGTGAAGTTTTTCCTCCATAAACAGGAACGGTATGATGCTGGGCTCTGACCCGGACAGCCCAGTCTCGTCAGATCTCGGAAGCTAAGCAGGGTCGGCTCTGGCAAGTATTTGGATGGGAGACTGTCAAGGAATATCAGGGTCATGACGCGGAGGCAGGCAATAGCAAGCCACCTCTGAACGTCTCTGGCCTTGAAAACCCCACGGGGTCGGCTGTGACTTGATGCCAGATATGTCTGTTGCTGGTCACCCAATAACACTCTGTGAGGCAAAGAACCCCTGAACCCCCCTCTCAAGTAGGGTTTTCAGGTCCATTAGAGACGCCGATGGGGGGTGGGAGATGTTCCGAGGAGCGGAAGCGTCGCCCCCGACATGCCAATGTCATGAGTACTGATGTCACACAGTGTGCCTAAGTCACCCGGATGTGACACAGGCATGTTGGAGGCGACGGTCTGGTTTTTGAGCAAAACTCTATGGTAAAATCGCCCTCAAACCGTAGAGTTTTGCCCCAAAACCAGAGTGTCACCCCTGGCGTGCCCACGTCACTTCTGGGTGACATAGGCAAGTTCCGTGACATTGCTGTGTGTGTGTGGGGGGGGTTTCCTCCCGCCAGCCAGCTGGCCCACAAAACCAGGCAATCCACCGCCCCCAACTGTGGGATGGCAACCCTACCTCAAGGGTTAATGTGAATGCTAATGGGCTGGTTCCGTGCAGGTGTTGCTAACTGCTCTCTCTCTCACATACTCTGCCCTTATCATCTTCAAGGCCAAAGCTGGAGATGTGGTACTTAGCTTCTCAGGAGAACCTGTGGCCCATAGGATGGGAGGGGAGGAATCAGGGGCAATGAGGCAATTTTCTAGAGGCTTCCAGCAAGAACGTGTCCTGACTGGATGTCGTCATCACCTGATGCTGCTTGGCCAAAAACTATAAGTGAGCTTGCAGCCTGGAGAAAACTGAGGCTAGCTTGGATTCTTGATGAACTGAAGGACTGAAGTATCACGTGCTTATATTGCAATAGAGAACAGTGTAGAGAATGCATAAGTTATGGACTTTGACTCTTGGACTTTAGGTCTGTGCCATCTAACACAGGTCTTAAAAAGGTCCTTGTTTTCTTTGCTGTGTGATTTCAGGATGTTGTGTTCCCTGTAGAATAAACATTTTTTTTGTTTTGACAGAAATTAAATAAAACTTCTTATGATTTTTTTAAAATAAAGAAGGGTTTGGTTATAATGCATAATGGACCTGGGGAGTCACGGGGTTCAGTTTTGGACACCTTGACACACTCCTTCCTACACATCAGTAGAATGAACGAAGATGGAGTGACATCCACCCATCCTTGAGCCTTGACTCTTCTCTTTTCCAAAATTAAATGCCAAGAATGCTCCTGTTGCATCCTGCCTTGTATAACCAATCCTACAACAGAGCTGGATGCCAGACAGGTGGGTTGTGTAATGAGAATTCTACAAGGTTCCCCCGACCCGGATAGCCCAGGCAAGCCCAATCTCATCAGATCTTGGAAGCTAAACAGGGCCGACTCCAGCAGGCAATTCAAAGAACGACCTCCAAGGAATACCAGGGCTGGAACACAGAGGCAGGCTAACCAAGTCACCTCTCTGAAAAAACGTCCAAGCCCTCAGTAGGGGTCGCCAGAAGTCACCATGACTTCCAGCCAAGCACACAAAACACACACACAAAATATATTTTTAAAAAAGAATTCTACAAGGCATCAGAAGGTAAACAAGACCCCATCTACTTGTGGGCAATCCAGGTGCATATGCAAGATTCTAAACATTGCAAGTAGAATTTATCGTTTTAGGCTCCGGTCACACGGGCCAGATAATGCGGGGGGGAGGCATGGCTCTTTGCGACGGCGCAATTAGACCCGCCAGAACGCGATCAGATGCGACGGCGGCACACCGTGGTTTCGTTTGTCAGTGCGTGCGCGTCAAGGAGGACAGTCGGGGGAGCCGCGCGCCGGCGCAGTCACACGGAATGATTCCATCAGCAGCCCGTGGCAAACCACTTGCTAGTACATTTGTTGAGATACTTTTTAACTGTACAGCTTCAGTGGCACGTCACGGGTTGGTCACGGGTGCGCTACGCTTGCCAGATGTTGCGGTGTGATCATGCCCTGAAAATCCGCCCAGCAGTCATGGCTCTGTATAGAAATTTTGATTTCTGCTTTCTATAATCCATGCCTTCTCCTGTGATGTCTTTCTGATAACATGCTGTGTCTTATTTCCTCTCGCAAGCCAAATGGCCTGAAAATTTGGCCAGAGAAACTTTATAACCATGCCATATAACCACACATTCTTTCACACCTCTAAGTGGAAGAGGCAGACCTGATGGCTCCTGACTCTGCCACACATGCAAAAAGTCATGCACATCATGGAGAAGCTGGAAGCTGGGTCACCTGACTGCAGGAGGGGCCTCCAAACTTCTAGCCAATCCTATGTTGCAGCTATGACAACCAACAATTGGGCACACCCCTGTCCACTCATGGTTGGCTGGATGGCCACAGCTAATCATTACTAGATTGGGATTTAATTGATTGATCCTGAGGGGAGTGAGCTCTCTTGCTCTTGCACTCTCCCCAGTCAGTGTCTGTTTATTGCACCTGGAAATGCTGCCTCATGAGAGGCAAAGAGTTGCTTTGTGAACTGGAGCACATGGGTGCAAAAATGGGATTTCTCTTCAAAATCCCTTGGTGTCTGTATACCTTGGACACTCTTGGAATATGGACACTTCACTGGTAATTATGAATATCTTTAATGTGTAGTTAAGGCAAACTGCCCTAGCTTTTGTTATTTTGTAATCTCTGGTAGTCTATGCTAATCTCTGTACTGAATAAAAATTATTCTTGTCTCTAAATGGTCTCTGATGTTGTACCTGAGTTCTAAGTCTAAATCTTGTAGCCTAATGCTCACACCACACATCCTACCTTGGTAAGAGTGTGCATCTCTGGGAATGAGTTGCTAATGTGTTAAGTTCCAGATACCAACTGAGAGTTTGAACCTCTAATCTCAGGTTGGGGGGAACTACTGTAGAGATTCTGGTGGCATATTGTTCTGAAAACCAGAGAGGATATAGTCCATCTCGTGGTTTGTTGTTTAATGTACTGAAAAGTACAGGATTCCCTCCCATCTCTGGACTGGCTTGGATGGGCAAGACCTGTACAGGCTCTCCCGTGGCAAATTTGGCGTGTGAACAGGGCCTTGTATGATTATTCCTATTCAGTATTATTTTATCTACAGCTTTCCTTTTTTGGTCCAAGTATCAAATTATTATTTGTTATTTCATTGTATGTAACATGTTAACATTGCAACTTGCATCCATCTGTACCTCAAATTGTTTGACCTCTGAAGAAGGCCCCCCAGGGGCGGAAATGCGTCAGGTCACTTGTATTAGCCCTTTGGTTCAGGTCACTTGTACTTTGTAATGAGGCTTTCATTGGGCCCTTATGGCCCCGGTCACACTGGGGAAAATAGGCGCGGCCAAAGTGCGGCTTTTTTGAGCCGCACCAAAAGAGAAGCGTGGCGGAGGGATCAAAAAGCTCCCCCCAGCCACCGCGCAGTTCCTTCCTGGCATGATCAGATGCCAGGGGGAAGCCACGGACCGCAGAGTGAGGTGAGCCCGCTGCACATGCATGTGCATGCGCAGTTCGGCAGGACCTCGCATACTGCAGGAGAGATGGGCACGCCGGCGATCACACGTCCGCCCCCGCAGCGGATTTTTCGGTAAGTACTAGTGTTTCAAAGGGTTTTTTCTGATCCGCATCTTTAGCTGGAAGAGACAGATTGGGGACGGGTGCATGCCACTTCCCAGATGTTGTGGTGTGATTGCGCCCACTTGATGCGCCCCCGATCCATCCCTCTTGCGGATCAAAGCCTCCTGTGTGACCGGGGCCTATATGTTTTTAACTGTTTTTCTAATAAATACATGTATTTTGCCTATAACAATTATACACTAGGTTTTTAATATTGGCCTTTTATCGGGCTTCTTTCCTACCCTTGTGGTTCTTGCTTCCAGGGGTTGGGTCAAGTTTGTTTCCCCCACCCCGTGACTTACTAGACAAGATTCTAAACCTGAACTGTGGAAAGGGATTTTCAGAAATAGTCAGAAATATTCCTTTCATTTGAATGTGTTTGAAAAGGATTTCAGTTGATGTTATAATATAAATGATATAGCCAAGGTGCTTTGGAGCATGTCAATAACGCTTTCGCCTCATCGCCGAGCATCTTGTGCCCACACCTCACATGGCAGAGTTCCCAGCCCAGAGCCGAGCTGTAACATCTCTCTTTAAAAATTAAGCATTTCTTCATCCCCTTTTCACAGCATTTTGAAAACTCAGACTGAGTCGTTAAAGGCTGAGCTTTTTTAAAAAACACAAACTTCTAAAATGTATCGTGTCTGGTGGTATTCCTGCACGGCCAATAAACCATTGCTGGGATTCACACCAGCCTGTACCTTCTCCCTTTCACTGCTGATACAGGGTTGCCAGGTCCCCTCTACCCACCAGCAGGGGTAGGGGAGGTAGGTTTGCCAGTTCCAGATTAGGAAACTCCTGTAGCTTTGGGGGTGGAGTCTGGGGAGGACAGGGACCTCGGTGGGGTAAAAGGCCACAGAGTCCACCCTCCCAAGCATCCATTTTCTCCAGGGGAACTGATCTCTGTAGTCTGGAGATGAGCTGTAACTCCAGGGGATCCCCAGGTCCCACCTGGAGCCTGGCATCCCTAGACAGGGACCTCAGTGGGGTACAACGCCACAGAGTCCACCAAAGCAGCCATTTTCTCCAGGGGAACCGATCTCTGTAGTCTTGAGATGAGCTGTAATTCCGTGGGATCCCCAGGTCCCACCTGGAGGCTGGCATCTCTACTGCTGGGTTCATTCATCATTCATTCACCATTCAATCACTCACCTTTTCCAGGTAGGCAGCGAGGCGGTCTTTCAAATTCTGCATGGTGCCTTTCTGGTTCATATCCAGGACGCTGGTCTCCTGCCCATATCGCTTCATCAGCCCATCCTTAGGAAGGGACAAGAAGCTACCAGTGATGACCCCACTCCCCCCAAAGACATTTGGCATCGGCTGAGATCTAGCTAAGGCAAGCAGGCTTCCACATCTGGGGCCCTGGACCCCTCCCGAGAGGGAGTGGTTACGGCTTAAGAAAGTAGTCATGGTTCCCCCAGCTGAAGGCAATGCAGAAAGGGAAGTCGGCGATAAAAACTTTGAAGAAATCCCTTATATAGGTGAGCAGAGGGGCAAGGCTCACCCGGCCTGCTCCCCCACTGGGTCATCTCGTTCTCTGTATGGACAGGCAACAAGAAAGGCATTTGTTTTGGAAACTGAGCTCAAAGTAATGTTTTTCTCCCCTCTCCCCTCACCTCTTTCCCCAGGCAAATTCGCAAGGCCATTGCAACATCCACTGATCGGATTTGGACCACAGCCAATTTGTCAGTGCAGGATGGAAGCCCAGATAACCCAGAAGAAATGCCCAGCATACCATTTCCCAACCCGTCCAAACTCCAGGCCATTCCAAGAAGATATGGAAAGCGGATGTAAAAGCTCTGGTGTGTTAGGGTTTTTTTTAAAAAAAAATAATTGCTGATTTGAATCTGTGAGAAGAACAGACAGAAGGAAACAGCTCAAAGAGAAGCAAGGTAGTTTGGTGTATCTTTGCTCTAAACAGAACTATTAGGGCAATAATAATTATTGTATGACATTGTGGGTAGTATAGCCAGGAGAACTCGAAGATTCTCTGGCAGCGGGAAGTTCTAGCTCTTTTAGTGTTATGCACCACTAGGTGGCGAGCTAGACTTGTGTGTTTTTTTGGCTGAGAGAGTTCTGAGGGAACGGTGACTGACCCTAGGTCACCCAGCTGGCTTCATGTGGAGGAGTGGGGAACTAAACTCAGTTCTCCAGATTAGAGTGCCCCTTAACCACTACACCAAGCTGGCTCTCTACTATTAGGGTGTATCTTCATATCTCCATAATGCCACCTGACTAGCCCGGTTTGGCCCAAGCTCATCTAGGGCTTAGGAGTTATATGAACATATGAAGCCTTATACTGAGTCAGACCATCATGGTCAGTGCCATCTACTCAGACTGGCAGTGACTCCCCAAGGTCTCAGGCAGTGGCTCCTCAAGGTTTCACATCACCTCCTACCTAGTCCTTTTTAACTGGAGATACCAGAGACTGGACCTGGGACCTTCTGCATGCCAAGCAGATGCTCTATTACTGAGCCATGGCCCATTCCCAAACAGTTCTGACCTATAGGGCACAACCCACAGAAAAGTTGTCTCCTGTAGATGGTGTAGAAGGTCAGATCTGCCAGTCTCCACATGGGTTTCAGCTATGCTGCCATGAAGGTTGGGGAGTTCGGTCTGTATCTGGTTAATTGCTATTGCTTTCCTTTCAGGTTAATTGCTACTGCATTCCTTTCTGTGCTTTCTCTGCTGTGCACCGAAACGCTTATCTATACAGATGTGCAGGAGGGTGTTGTGGTGTCTGAGGTTTCCCTAGGTGTCGTGGGAGTGTTCATTCTCAGCTTCAGCTACCTAGGTCTCTAAGCCTTATCCCGCACACGGGAGGGTGCCTAATTAGCCAGTGCTGTGGGGGGGGTGCATACGAATACCCTATATCCTATTATGCCCATGAGGCCGCTGCCATTCTTAACAGTGCCTATGTTACTGCATCTATAGCTCTGCAATAAGAGTATAACCGTTCCTGATTGCGTGTACTTCATTGGCTCTGACATTCTGTTAAGAATCCTCCATTCTCTATCTCCGCGCATCTCTCTACAACTGAGATGAGCGACGGAGAGGAGAAACCGATTCCTGAGAAA
Organism: Gekko japonicus; assembly: GCF_001447785.1. Taxonomy (NCBI): domain Eukaryota; kingdom Metazoa; phylum Chordata; class Lepidosauria; order Squamata; family Gekkonidae; genus Gekko; species Gekko japonicus. The sequence goes on from NW_015173164.1 coordinate 455,659, forward strand.
GACAACTCCGGGGGGGGGTCCCTACTCCTACCACGACCGGTCAGGGGACCCCCACGACCTAGTCGACGTTGCTGGTGACTACCACGCCACCGGTAACTGCAGCTGACGACATCGACCCTGGTGTTTTTGACCCTGACGAGGCCGAGGCGGCCGCCCAGCCAGGGTTATCGACCAAGCTCCAGCTGGAGCCAGTTTTACCCGGACTCTACTGCCAAGACGTATATGCTCACACAGGGGACACTGAGAGGCAGCCGATTCGATCGAGGATTTTCCGGGGTAGGGGGGTTCCCCCCCCTTTGGGTCACCATCCAAGCCATTACCCGGGGCATGGGTGACGGAGAGGACGAAGGTGAGAAGTGGCCGGGTGTTCCCGGAGGAGGGATTGGAACTAGCCCAGCGGATGGAGGTGGCGGATCGAGAGAGACGGCAAATGCAGCGGACACTGGAAGAGGTCATCCAAGCAATCCCACAGCTGGTAATCCAAGCCATCAGGGAGGAGAGGGAGGACCGACCGGCGGTCCCTGCGGGGCCAGTTGCCCCACCGGCCCAACTGCAGCAGCCGCTCCGGCCCGCAGACGCCCCACAACTGGGCCTGCCCGATGTCCCGGTCCCAGCGCCACGTCCTGGCAGCCCACGAGAACGGGCGATACCTCACCTGAAAGACCTCATTGAAGCCACATTTGATGGGAACCTGGAGGAACTCTCCTACTTCGTGGTCCAAGTGATGAAGTTTGTGGAAAGATCAGGCCACCTGTTCCCAGATGACAGCAGCTGAGTAGATGTGGTGGCGGCTTGGCTCCGGGGCCCTGCGGCGGCTTGGTACGTGGGGCTACACAACGCCCAGGGCCCGGAACTAATGAACCTGGACACTTTTATGTGGGTGTTGTGAGCCCAGTTTGAGGACAGGGATGCTGGGCCAAAGGTGAGGGCGTTCCTGCGAACCCTGAAGCAAGGTCAGCGATCGGTGAGGGAATACTCCTCTGAGTTTAAGCTACACATGGCCAAAGTGCAAACTTGGCCTGATCCTGTGTTGGCGGAACTATACAGAGTGTGACTGAATCCCGAAATAAGGGAGACGGTCCTAAGGGCTGTTGACCCAGTATCCCTCCCAGCCTGGATGCAAGAGGCGGAGAGTGTGGAGGCCCGCCTGAACACCCTATGCTTGGACATCGCGACAGCCAGAGGCCGGCCTACAGCCCAAGCGTCGGAGGGGAAACCGACGCTGCAGGCGGAATCATGCCAGGAGCAGCGCATGCAGCAGGGGCTCTGCCTGAAATGTGGGGAGCGGGGCCATTTCACGGCCGACTGTGGCGGAAAACAGGGGCCAAGCGAATCTACGAAGGTGCGCCTGGCCACGCCAGCGAAGAAGCCGTCGGGAAACCCAAAATATGCCAAAGCCCTGCAGGTGGCTCCAGAAGAAGGAGAGGCGGAATCCAGCGGAGACGACCGCAAGGCAGCGGGAAACGGATTGGTCCTGCTGTAAGAGGTGCAGAGCAGCAGGGCCCAATCCCGAAGGCACCAAATGTGGTGAGAAGTTTTCCCTCCTTGTTTTTGTGACTTTGATTTTGATTAACCCCAGCCTCGGAACACATATATGGGTGAGAGCCCTGATTGACTCGGGGTGTGGGAGGGATCTGATCAACCCCTCCCTAGTTACGGGGTTGGAGGCTGGGGCAGTAAAGTTTAAAGATCTCCTGATCTTTACCCAAATGGATGGCTCTACAATAAAAGATCCGTGTGAGTACGAGACTGTGCCGTTGCGAATCGAGGTGGGGGATCACTGGGAGGACAGAGCATTCGTGATCACCTCAACCGCCAGGTTCCCGCTAGTCCTCGGGGGCCCGTGGCTGCACGGTCACGATCCATACATCTTGTGGGACGAAGGGAAGGTACAGTTCATTTCACTGAAATGCTGGGGCCACCGCTGGAACCCGGAATGGGGCCAGCAGCCGATAGCTGAAAGCCCTAGAGTATGTCTAGCTCAGGAGGAACTGCTCGCCATTCCCCCCGAATATCGGGATTTGGCTAGGGTGTTTGAGAAGGAGGCGGATGAACTCCCCCCACATAGACATTCCGACTGTAGCATCAAACTGTTACCGGGGCAGAAACTGCCCAAGGGGCGCGTTTATGCGATGGGACCGGCCGAAAAGGGGGAACTACGCAAGTTCATTGACAAGAACTTAGCCCGCGGGTTCATCCGACTGGCCTCGTCCCCCTACGCGGCCCCGGTACTGTTCCGAAAGAAAAGGGATGGGGGGCTGCGACTCTGCACGGATTACCAGGGTTTAAATGCAGTGTCTTCCACTAATACCTATCCCATGCCATTGATTAAAGACTTGCTCGCTGAAGCAGCAAAAGGGAAAATATTCTCCAAGCTGGACCATCAAGATGCCTACTTTTGGGTGTGCATCAGGGAAGGGGATGAGTATAAAACCGTTTTCAACATCCCCCTAGGCCAGTTCGAGTACCGGGTGATGCCCTTCGGCCTTCAGGGCCCCCCGGAGGTCTTCATGAACCTGATCAATGAAGTGTTGCACAAGCACTTATTCAAGGGGGCGCTTGTTTACCTAGATGATATATTGCTGTACTCCCCGACCTACCTTCACATGTGAAATTAGTGCGAGAGGTCTTAACCATGTTGCACAAGCACAAACTGTTCGCTAAGCTGTCTAAATGTGAATTCCACAAAACACACATTGACTTCTTGGGATATCGGATCTCTGACCGGGGCCTAGAGATGGACCCGGGGAAAGTTTGTGACGTGTTGGGGTGGGGGGTACCCCAAACCAGACGACAGCTCCAATCCTTCCTCGGTTTTGTGAATTTTTACAGAACATTTTTACCCCACTTCGCCCAGGTCAGCTTACCCCTCACAGATCTGCTAAAAACTAAGGGGAGGGGCCCAGAGGCTACTAAACCGAGCGCCACACTGCCATGGAGTAAAGAGTGTCAGGAGGCGTTCGACCGCCTCAAAGCCTTGTTCACCTCAGAACCGGTTCTTGCCCACCCCGATGAAACGAAAATATTTGTTGTGCAAACTGATGCATCTGATGTTGCCATGGGGGGGGGAATTTTACATGAAGGGGGGATGGATTGTTGCATCCATTAGCTTACATGTCAAGGAAGTTCAATGACACGGAACATAACTGGTCAGTATGGGAAAAGGAGACAGGGGCAATAAAGCTCGCCCTATCCACGTGAAGGCATTGGTTGGAGGGGGCGAGGGTCCCATTCGAGGTGTGGACTGATCATAAGAATTTAGAAACTCTTAAAACACCTCGATTCCTCAATGCTAAACAGCTCCGGTGGGCCGATTTCTTTTCCAAGTTTCAATTCACCTTGCACCATTTCCCGGGTTCTGCGAACTCTTTGGTTGATGCCCTGTCCAGTCTACCCCAACACGACAGCCAATGAGAGGTGGTCTTGGACTCGGTGTTCACACCCTCACAGCTGGGCGAGGCGGTGACAACTCGCAGCCAAGCCTGCCTAACTCCTCCTCCCCCTGTGACATTGCACCTGCCTCCTGCTGGGGCAGGGAAGGAGGAAGCAGACACTTGGCACAGTAAGTTTGCCTCCACCCTGTCGGAGGGGGATAAAGAAGTTCTTGAAGAGGAGGAAGATTTTGAACTATGGGACAATGGCTGCTGGTACCAGGGACATAAGCTGTTCGTTCCCCTCTCACTCAGGGGGGAGGTGTTACAGGCAGTGCATGGCTCCAAACTGTCTGGACACTCGGGGTTCGTTAAATCCCTTCAATTACTCCAAAGGCAGTTTTGGTGGCCACAAATGCGCAAGGATTTATCCTCCTTTGTTCAATCATGCCAAATCTGTGCCATGAGTAAACCCAGACCGGGTAAACCCCTGGGACTGTTACACCCACTTCCTACTCCGAGTCGATCCTGGGAAGTTATCTCTATGGATTTTATAACTGACTTACCACCAAGCAAATCAATTGCTGTGATTTGGGTGGTAGTGGATTTCTTCTCGAAACAAGCGCATTTCATTCCGTTCGCTTCCCTGCCCATGGCTAAAACGCTGCCAAAAGCGTTTCTCCTACACGTGGTGAGGCTACACATGCTCCCCACCAAGGTGGTCTCCGACCGGGGGACCCAGTTAATCTCCCGGCTCTGGGGGGAGCTGATGAAGCTGATGGGAATAGAACGTGGCCTTAGCAGCGCTTACCATCCGGAAACCGACGGCCAGACTGAACGAGTTAATCAAACTTTGGAACAATATCTGTGTTGTTTTGCTAACTATCAACAGGATAATTGGAATGACTTGTTGCCCCTCGCCGAATTCTGTTATAATAATACGTGTCATTCTTCAACGGGGATGTCCCCGTTTAAGGCGCTGTATGGTTATGACAGCCCGCCTGTCCCCTTCCTAGAAGGGGACACGGAGATGGGGTCGGGGGACGCTGCTCAATAGTGTAAACAATTGCGGGACTCTTGGCCTCCACTGTGTAAGACTTTGACAGCTGCCAAAGAAGCAAATAAGGTGCAGGCTGATAAGAGAAGGGTGGAGGGTTGGGCTCTACAGCCTGGTGACTCTGTGTATGTTTCTACTAAAAATATCAAGATGTTACGGCCATGATGTTGCTATGGATTTGGACTTGCCAAAAAATTTGAGAAAGTTGCATTCTGTATTTCATTTCAGCCTCCTGAAGAAAGATTCGGGTTCCAGCTCCTGACGTCCATCGAAACCGGTGCCCCCTCCTATCATGATTGAGGGCGAGGAACATTATGAGATATCTATAATTTTGGACTCTAAGATCAAACAGGGAAAGTTGTTGTATTTGGTTGAGTGAGTTGATTTCAGACCCCAGCAGCTCGAATGGGTGGAAGTAGGGGATATTTGGGCCCCTGAACTATTACGACAGTTCCATCGTGACTTCCCGGACAAACCAGGAGATCTCCCGGAATGGTTGGGAGAAGCTGATTTTTGAGAGGGCAGTATGTCAGCTATGCTGCCATGAAGGTTGGGGAGTTTGGTCTGTATCTGGTTAATTGCTATTGCTTTCCTTTCAGGTTAATTGCTACTGCATTCCTTTCTGTGCTTTCTCTGCTGTGCACCGAAACGCTTATCTATACAGATGTGCAGGAGGGTGTTGTAGTGTCTGGGGTTTCCCTAGGTGTCGTGGGAGAGTGTTCGTTCTCAGCTTCAGCTACCTAACGGTCTCTAAGCCTTATCCTGTGCGCGGGAGGGTGCCTAATTGGCCAGTGCTGTGGGGGGGTGCATACAAATACCCTATAACCTATTATGCCCATGGGGCCGCCGCCATTCTTAACAGTGCCTATGTTACTGCATCTATAGCTCTGCAATAAAAGTATAACCGTTCCTGAATGCGTGTACTTCGTTCTTGGCTGTGGGTTCTGACAATGGGCAAGGCACCTAATATGTGTTGGAAAATGTTGTGAAAATATTTAAATAGTCAGAGTTTGCAATGGATCTTTGTTCACTGGAGAGGAGGCATTTTCTTTCTGTGTAAAAATCTTTATTTCTAAAGGGAAGAGTATACGGGAAATCTGCAAAACAACACACACTTAAGACTACATACTTGCTATTACAAGCACAGCAACAGACAGACCAGTTGGTAAGTTGGTAATGAAGATTCTTCTTTCTTCTTGACCCCTGGAAGGCAAACACCTAAATACATTTAACCAATGATTGTAAGTAGGCTCTAGTTTCCTGGGCTTTCTCCCCATTGGCTTTGTGCCAGGTCCCCTTCCAGGTCAGTCTAAACAACAGTGCACAAGGTAAACACGTTAACCCTATAATGCCTGAATTTAGACCTTGCAACACACATATTTCCAACAATATGGTTCACACTATTATTCCATCAAGGTCAGTATTGCGACTGTGACTGGCAGAGGCTCCACAGGGGTTCCCACAGAGGTCTTCCACACCATCCACTACTTGATCCTTTTAACCGGAGATGCCAGGGACTGAACCTTCTGTGTGCCAAGCAGACGCTCTCTCAGTAAGCCACAGCCCCTTCCCATAGCTAAGCAGGGCCAACCACAGTTAGTACTTGGATGGGAGACTGCCCAGGAAGACTGGGGTTGCTATGTGGAAGAAGGCCATGGCAAAAGAACGCTGCCTTGAAACCCCCATGGTTTGGGGCACCATGAGTCAGTTGCAACTCACACACATGAAATGAAATAAATGAAATAGATAAATAAACTCATCAGCACATTCTGCTTCTTCTGCATTACATTATTATCCCTCCAAGAATTTTTGTTCCTCTGTAGTTGGTGCAGTTCACTGTGGACGTATCTTTACTAATGTAGCATTACATCACTTTTTAAAAAACGTGCAACCAGACACAAAATGTGCAGCTGGGGGGGGGGGGGAGATGCGTGATTCCAAAGAACATTTGTGCAGTTCCAAAATTCATATCATGCAAAAGTTGTATCATGTTGGCTTGGATACCCCAAATTAACATGCATAAAGAAATGGGCACCTTTTGTTGGGAAAGACGTTGGGTTAAAGAATGTTAATTGCTTTTTAGGTTCACAAAAGGTAGAAACTTACCTTTTGATTTCGCACTGATATTAAAGAAATTGTAACTTCTTGTTGTGAGTCGGTATGTTTTTGATATTATTTTATTATGACCTTGTATTTTGCATATTTATTATTACTATGTAATTTCGGGACTGTTCTTTTGTTGATGTTAGTAATTGTTCATGTTTAAAATGTTTGGTTAATAAAAATTAAAAAGAAATGTTGGCTCTTGGATACCACAAATGTGCAGTTCTGAGGACTGTCTCCCACTCCAGGAAGGCTGCCGCTAAACGTCATGGAATGTGTGACTCTGAGCAACTAATCATGTGTGCACACACAGAAGGAAAATGCAGGGGTATTTTTTTTAGTGGCGCACACTATGCATGTGAGTTACAGTCACGCACCAATGTGCAGTTCTAACTTTCTCCTTTGTGAAGAAAAAAAAAATGCCCTGCAGATGCACATTTGACTGGTGACAGCACAGCTAAGTGGAGCTGTAAAATTAAGTAGAGTTGTAAGCTACCCTTAATGCTGTTACCCCGAGGGAGAGAATCTAGATGCAGATTGTAACTGCAGTGCTGTTTTTATCAAATGGCATCCTCCATTACGGTTTCCCTTACAGGAACACAGGTGAGCTATTAGTCTTTTCAAAACCACAGATCAGAATCAGAGAACAATGGTATTTTGACCCCCGCAGAAGTGGTAGTGAGAACCTCAGGCCCACAGCCACAGTGGTGCAGAAGGAGGCCAGTTGAGGTACAAAGGTGTGGATCCTGTCATAAATCTCCACAGGGTGAATTCTCTGTGCAATTGGCTAGAACGGAGTTAGCAGTTAGAAGGCCTGAAAGGGAGGGGGGGTAAAATCATGTTGGAGCAAAGCAGAAAGAGAGAGAGAGATTAAGGAATGAAGGGGTAAAAAATGGTGTCGTAGCAGACTCAGAACTGTTTATAGCATCATTTCCATTATTTTATAACTCTCTTTTCAGCACTGGTTGAGATTGTATGTCTGGTACCTTTTTGCACTTTTCTAATTTGTGTAATCTTAGTCCTATTGGGTCTTATTAGGTCTCTCATGCTATGCGGTTACATTGTTTTATACCACGTAATCCACCTTGAGTTTCAAGTAGAAAATTGTTAAATAATAAATGTATAAATAAATAAACAATGAAGTAGATAAATAATGATAGACTGACCACCACTGTACTCAACTTGCCCCCTACCCCCCTCCAGTAAAAAATATCTGGCTACAGGTTTGAATCAACTACAAAAATAGTTCATTCTTACAATCAATTCTGTGGAGATTTACCTAGTATGTTTTTTTTCAATGATTTGAAGAGGTCAGCACAACTGTCTACACTTCCAAAAACCCAAGAAATCCCACCACCCTTCCAAATATTCTTGCAACTGAGTTTAGCATCTGCAGCAGGCACCCTTTGGATCAACAGCAACTTCAAGCTTTTCCATGGCAGTCTCTTTACTGCCAATACACGTGTCCATTGTCTTGTAAGGATCAGAATCTATAAAGGGTTGTAGAGTTGGGCAGGGTTGTCAGGACACTGGAGAGAAGCTTATACTAGTTGCAGACATAAGGATTATTCTGTCTGGCTTCTGCAAGTTGTGACATTCCAGGACCACGTTTGTGAATGGCTGTGGGTGGGTTGTACAACATACTGGCGATGGGTGGTCTTTGGAGGAACTGGGGAGCCGCTATTGGCTTCGTTGCAAAAGTTGGGTGTAGCCAGGAAAGTCACACTAGTACCAACACCAGCGCCAAATCAACATCTAATAGCCTGACAAGGATCTGGACAATGGTGGTGGTTGTCTATTACCTGTACTTGCTAGCACTTTGAAATTCTGATGGTTTTAACTGTTTTATCTGTTTTCAATACTGTGTGTTTTACTAGTACAAGTAGAAGTAAATTTATTGTATTAAGCCATTGGCCATTAGAAAATACAAGAGACACCATAGCAATAATAAAAATTACCACCATTGAATCAGATAAAATTGACTACTAATTGTGCTAATAAAAAGGCTAAAACAGATTTAATTAGGTAACCAGCCCCTTAGATCTAATTTTGGATGCTGGTAAAGAAACAAAGGCCCCGATCACACGCAAAAGTTCCCGCGGGATACTCACGGATGCCGGGCGGGTTTTACGGGTGCGATCAAACGGGCACATCTGGCAAGTGTCACGCACCCATTGCCAACCCGTCACGTCCAGCCGAAGATCCGGAGTTAAAAGGTACCGGAGAAAGTCCACTATCTAACGCTTGTGACGGGCTGCAGACAGACGCCCTCCGTCTGATCACTCCAGCGTGCTCCCCTCTTTGCATTGAAGCATACTGGAAATGCACGCCAACGAAACAAAACCCCGATTCCCCGACATTGCGTCTGATCGCGTTCAGGTGAGTCAAAGTGCGCCGGCACAAAAAGCCATGCCTCCCCCCCCACAAGTGTTCCCTCTAAGCTGAGTTAGTGTGAGTTAGCTCACAGTTTTGTAGCCTCCGACTCACACATTTTTTATCTCAGCTGAGGAAGGAGGGCTCCAGAGCAAGCTAATGTATGCAGTAGCCAAATCGCTCACTCACAACTTGAATGCCAGTAGCTCGCAACGTAGAATTTTTGCTCACAGGACTCCAAGGTTTAGAGGGAACATTGCCCTCGTGTTATCTGGCCCATGTGACCGGGGCCAAAGAAACTCTATAAGATACATATGCATCATTATCTGAGAGCAGAACGGACAGTAAAGCATGTAGTGAGGAAGGCCCTCCACCACTGCCAGGCCACATCTGCAGAGGCATGCCAC
>NW_015173164.1:464995-522990 GCF_001447785.1 Gekko japonicus
AAATAAATAAATAAATAAAGCAATTCTCACCACAAAGCCAACAGCCGCTTCATAGGACAACTGAGGATAAGAAAATGAGGCAGAGGGAAGGCTGGTGGTGCTTCTTCCCACTGGCTCCACTTCTAAGCAGAAAAGGGCCGGCCGGCACCAGGGAGAAACCAAACCTCTATCATATATATATGATAGAGGTGCAAAGTTGTGGTTGCCAATCTCCAGGTAGCACCTGGAGATCTCCTGCTATTACAGTTGATCTCCAGGTGACCAAGATCAGTTCCCTTGGAGGAAATGGCTGCTTTGGAGGGTGGACCTGGAGGGTGGCCTCCCTGCGTACAGTGATGAAGTTTGTTTCATGAATGGCATTTTCCTTTTACATACAGAGAACTAGAGAGCGGGGAAGGACAGAGTTCATGCCTCTATGTACTCAGGAGACTACCGGTTTACCCTGCTTCTATGAAATAATTTAAAATGCACCTCTTGAATTTCGTTCTGGATGTTGTTCTATTTTGGTGCCTTTGATTCTTATCATTAGGTTAATTACTGTATAGGATTTCAGACCGGCTGATTGAGTTTCGCTCCCTTCCTCTGAATTCTATTGCCTCATGGTTATCTTCCAAATTGCAAGCCTGTGAATCATGGGGAGCTCTTCATATTTATTACATTTTTATCCAGTCCTTCCTCCAAGAAGCTCGGGCAGCACACGGGGCCCTCCTGATCTCCATTTTATCCTCATAAGAACATAAGAGAAGCCAGTGCTGGATCAGGCCAGTGGCCCATCCAGTCCAACCCTCCGTCACACAGTGGCCAAAAATACCAGGCGTCATCAGGAGGTCCAGCAGTGGGGCCAGGATACTAGAAGCCCTCCCACTGTTGACCCCCCCCCCAAGCACCAAGAATACAGAGCATCACTTGCCCCAGACCGAGAGTTCCTATCTATACCTTGTGGCTAATGGCCACTGATGGACCTCTGCTCCATATGCTTATCCAATTCCCTCTTGAAGCTGTCCAGGCTTGTAGCCGCCACCACCTCCTGTGGCAGTGAATTCCACGGGTTAATCACTCTTTGGGTGAAGAAGTACTTCCTTTTATCTGCTCTAACCCTCACAACAATCCTGTGTAGTAGGTTAGGCCAAGAGCGAACGACTGACCCAAGATCACCCAATAAGTTCCACAGCTGAGTGGTGATGCTGTCAAAGTCGGGGGGTTTCCAACCCACCACGTCTTTAGAAGGATGATCTGATCCCCCTGTCCCCAAATCTGGAGCCCTGGAATAAATCTCCTTCTGATAGTTTGACCAAGACCGGGGGTGTGATCACACGAGCAGTTTGGCCCAACGCAGCCACCTCTCCCCTCTGGATCAAATGGGCACCTGTCAGGCGTTCCCCCAGCATACTCACCCCGTCATAGGACGACTTGGAGCTGGGTTAAAAAGGCACTACATCACAACTGGTGTTTTTGGCCCCTCGTGTATTCATTGCGCATGGCCGGATGTCTGAACGCGGGGGAGCGGGTGCAGAACAGATTGGCGGTTTGAACCTGCAGATCCATTCCTGCTGCTAGGGCGGGTGTTTTTTTTTTAAAAAAATTTTTTTGCCTATGTGCACAAGTACATGCATGTGCATGAGTGCATGTGTGCCTATGTGCGTGCATCTGGACATATTCGTGCGCAGGAGTGCATATGCATTTTGGAAAATGACCAGGCTGAGGTGCTGCAATAATGCAGATGCTGGACCACAGGATGTCTGCATGGGTAACCCACAGGAGGGTGTGCTATGCCCCGCAACACTTTAAAACACTGCCATTAGAGGTGGCACCATATCACCCCAAGCCGCCAGTGTGACCACCGCCTGGGTTTGGACTCTTACACATGCAGCAGAATATAGTTTGAGTCCATTGACACCTTTAAGACCAGCAAAGGGTTTTTTTCTAGGTATAAGCTTTTGTATGCATGTACACTTCTTCAGGTAGCACACAAAAGCTTATACCCAGAATAAATCTTCATTGGTCTTAACGGTGCCACTGGAATCAAACTTTGTTCGGCTGCTTCAGATCAACACGGCTACCCACCTGAATCTAAACGCAGCCAAACACACCAAAAAAAAGCAACAGGCTTTATTGAAAAGACTAAAGAAGAGGTTCAGGCTTAGACAGAGAATGGGCAGGTTCAATAAAGTGACAAACGTAGCTTCCTAGTGTCCGCTTACAGACGTGAAGATAAGCAGGTTGCAACACCTTCAAATCAGCATAAGTAGCAAAGCAGCAGGGAAGAGATGTAACAAGATTGTCCTTGGCCCATCCCTGGTCCTGAGAGTATTGTTTGGCCATGCCTGGAAACTTCTGCCAGATGGTCATTGGCTAACTTTATAGGAAACTGGACCATTGACCCCCTGACTGCTATAATCCAATCAAGAATACAATCCAAAAAAAATTATTCTTGAAGAGGAGCAAGATTCCCCCCTCCTATCCAGCATTGCTAAGAGACGCTAAAATCAGATTGCTTTGACATTCAAAGGTGTCATCTCAAGCTTCTCATCTTAGCATGGGAACAGCGAAGAGTTAGAAGCGTCTGGTATAGAACTCGCCCATTTAACACTTGGATGACATACCAGGAAACAGGCTATTGCTTTAAATTTATGACATGGCCAAGCACTGATGCTTAAACTGTCAGGCTGATTAATAAAGAGATGGTCATTTCTGTTGACAGGTGTCCACCTGGCTCTCTGCAAGCCTGGTCAAACCATACATTCCAACCGCAGCACCGTAGCTAGCGTGCAGGCCTGTAGATCTCCCAGAATTACAGCTGATCTGACCAGTGTTCCCTCTAAGCTGTGTGAACAACACAGGAAGCCCCGCTCAGCAGCAGTCTGGAGCCGCACGGGGGTCTTGCACTGCCCAATGACCATTTTAGGGTTACAGCAGCTCTGTTCTGCTCAGGATGTGAACTGCTCTGCTCAGTAGAGAAAAATAATTAGAGGGAACATTGCTCCTGACTAAGAGATCAGTTCCCCAAGAGAAAATGGCTGCTTTGGAGGGTGGGCTTATGGCATTATACTAGGGTTGCCACCAGAGTTCCCTCTAAGCTGAGTTAGTGTGAGGTAGCTCACATTTTTTTAGCCTCCGGCTCACAGATTTTTGTCTTCGCTCAGGAAGGATGGCTCCAGAGCAAACTAATTTATGCAGCAGCCAAATCGCTGGCTCACAACTATAATGCCAGTCCTTCACAAAGTAGACATTTTGCTCACAAGACGCCACAGCTTAGAGGGAATGTTGGTTGCCACCCTCCAGGTGGTGGCTGGAGATCTCTTGGGATTACAGCTGATCTCCAGGCAACAGATATCAGTTCACCTGGAGAAAATGGTTGTTCTGGAAGGTGGACTCTATGGCATTGTACCCCACTGAAGTTGCTCCACTCCCCAAACCACCTCCTCCCCAGGCTCCACCCACCAAATCTCCAGGTATTTCCCAACCCAGAGCTGGCAACTCTACCTTATACCTGGCTAAGGTCCCTTCCCTTCTCAAACCCCACCAGCCCCAGGCTCTGCCCCCAGAACTCCAGGGATTTCACAACCTGGACTGGGCAACACTAACCACAGTTCAGTTGTTTGTATAAGTAATAAACAGTGATGATGCCACCGTAGTTGGAGTATACCTCAAACTTGGGTAACATTACCCCAGTCCAATGTATCACAGGAGGAATGTCTCTGGGTGCCAGCAGTATGTCAAATGTTGCAACGCTGAACAGAAATGTTCCAGATCACAGGGTGTGGACTGAGTCGATTGTGTTCGACTTGAATCAGAGAAGTCTGAGTTCAAAAAGAATGTCCAAACAGACCCCAGATCTTGAACTCATATGTAATTACAGACTTGTTTCCTTTAAATTTGGATCCCTCCCCTAGGCCACCAGCAGGGGATTGGAGGGTAGGGTTGCTAGATGCAGGTTGGGAAACCCCTGTGAAGTTGGGGATGGAGCCTGGGGAGGACCTCAGTGGGGTACAATGCCATGGGATGCACCTTCCAAAGCATACATTTTATCCAGGGGAGCTGATCTCTGTTGCCTGGAGATGAGCTGTAATTTCAGGAGATCCCCAGGTCTCACCTGGAGGCTGGCATCCCTAATCCCCCCCACTCATTCATCCCAGTTAGTCACCCCCTGCTACTTTAATTTGCATACTCCTCTTCTTTGGATTGTATCATTCTTTACAGAAATTTGGGGTGGTAAGGAACCCCACGTGCACTTCCAAAATGAAGTATTAATTTTATGACTATATCTGCAAGGTATATAGAAAAGAATTGCATGTAAAATATAAATAATTCGAGGAATAATAGTCATTTTGAGCGTAATGGGAGTAAGAAAAGTTATGGAAGGCATACATGATTTTTCCTACTTCCATCTTCACAGCAACGTTGTGAGACAGGTTCATACCTAAATATGGCCTTTTGGCATTAAGTGTCTCAGAGTCCCCTTTGCTCCTGGAAACTCTAATTGAATAGATGCAGAATAAAAACTCTACAATATTTATCTATAAATATTTGGCATTGATTAATAAATACGATATGTAGAGTCATGGGAATTAATGGAATAAGAAGCTAGATTGCTCTATTTTGCCAAAGCAATGGGCTATCACCTTAAATTAGTTGTAGTTTTTCCAGGCTGTTTGGCCATGATCTTGGCACTGTAGAACCCGATGTTTCACCAGCAGCTGTGACTGGCATCCTCAGAGGTATAACACAGAAAGATGGGAGTATCTTTCTGTGTTATACTGTTAGCCGAATTGCTTTATTATAAATTGCAATTGGCAATTTATAAATGGGTTCTTGCCAATTTATACCAAGGTCCTGTTCCCACCAAGGGTTACCAGTAAAGGATTCGAGGCTGTTGTACTTAAAATAGATGTCTTTTACTTGAAAATATATCTCATACAAACAATACTGATGCACTCACACATTCAATCACATTTCTAAGATTTACAGTAAGAAATAAGCACTTTTGCATTAGCAAGTAGAGGTGATGGTGGGCGATACTTATCTGTCTTGCAGCTTGGTTGTTCCAATGAAGAATGGAGGGGAAGAAATAGAAACAAAGGAATTCACACACGACCAGAACCAGCCAGAACACGTGGGTTCTGCTTGACTGCAGATCAAGAGATCAAAGTAGAGGCAAGGGTTGGGGATAGCAAGTGGGACTCAAGGGGAGTAAAAGCAGATAGGGGTTGATGCGGGGATTGCTAGCTAGGAAGGGCCAGGTGAATGGTCCTTCCCTTTTATAGGGGGTCCAAGAGATGGGTGTTAACTGTGCCAACCTCTTGACCCACCTACCTGTTAGTCCGTCCCAAAAACAATCCTATTGGTTGCCTATGGGAAGGGGAGGTTACCTGAAGGGATGGCCAATATTGTAACCTAAAACCTTACTCGAAGTACGGCATCTGGACAGGTGTGAAAACCTAGGCGTCAGGATGCTCCATTGTAGTGCTGATGAAGCTGGCCATTCTATTGATAACCAAATGACCATATGGCAGGAAATACCAATGCAGGAACAAAGCAAGTGATGGGTAGTACATAACTACAAACAGTTCTGCAATGGCAGCTGTCTCTTCTCGAGGTTGTTGTTTCTCCAACACAAATCATATTTTTTAAGATACTATACAGTCCATTACATCCTCTTTTACACCATATCCCTGGCAATGGCTGTTTACATTATAATGGTTATTAAAACAAAAAGATTTTTCCCCCTGTCATTGCCAGTGATTGCTTAGAAAACTATTTTTTATTTCCTTAAACTCCAACTCAAGTAATACAAACTTAATAAAATGATATTTATTGTTGTCCCAGACAGTTTCTCTTATATCTTATCCGTATTATATTAAGCCTTTTAATTGCTCTTAAATAGAAAGATAAACCAACAACCAAATAATTTAAATCTTTGTGGCGGAGTTACTCACAATGTAATCTTATTGGCAGTTTTTCATCCCAGTTCCTTCCGGTAGAACTCACTACCTTGCGCAAAGCCTCCTTAAGGGTGCAGTTTGTACGTTCTATGGCTCCGGAAGATTGGGGGTGTCCTGCAATGTGGAATCTCTGCTTTATACCTAGTGCCTGTCAGCTAGCTGCCATTGTATCTGATGTTACCTGCTTCACATGCCTTGTGCTCTTCCCCCCCCCCTTTGGGTTTAGACTGCTTCATTATGCTTCTCTGTGTTTTGCGGAACTGGCCAAGGTCGTGCAGCTGTTGGGGGGGGGAGTCAGAGCTTCGCTAAGCTTGTTATGGTTATCTACCCTGTGAACTGAACCTGTGTTGATGGTATTGGACTGTTACATTCCCATGGAATAGGCGCGCGTTTACGAGTTCTATTCCCGCCAGCGGGAACTGGCCTCATTGGCCCAACATGGTTCAAATCCCTTTTATATGCTACACTTGTGTATTGGTAGTTATTCCTAACAATGTTCTTGTTCTTGTCTGAACCATCGCTTTGAAATAAACCTTGCTTTGATTCAAACGTGGAGTTATTTCGAATGCCTGGGGATCTAACAGTGCCTTGCAGAGTTCCTGGGTGACTTCCCCAATGAAATGCGCCCCCAAATCGGAGTCTATGATCTTTGGGATACCCCATGTACAAAACAAACGGTTAAATAGGAGCTTTGCCGCAGTTATTGCAGTGTTGTTCCGGCACGGGAAAGCTTCAATCCACTTGGAGAATGCATCTATGATCGTAAGACAGTGTTTGTTCCCATGACGTGTTCTGGGTAGGGGACCTATAAAGTCAATCTGTATTCGAGCCCAGGGTCCTTCAATGCACATATGCTGGATTGGGGCTTTGGGTCCGGAGGGGTCGGCGTTTACCATGGCACAGGAGAGGCACTTGTCTACCCACTGCGTGACTTCTTGGTGTATGCCCGGCCACCATCCGACTTATTTTACCCATACTACTCCTTCATATTACTCTATTTTGTACTTCTCTGTAGGGTCTTTTCCTGCGTTTAAGAGATCCATTACATCTGAATCATTCTTCTGTAATTCTGCCAAGTCTACAAAAACTGGAGGAATGGGCGATCGCTTGTGAGAGGCCACTTTGCTCCTGGTAACGATTGCTAGAAGAGGCTGTGTCGTGTCTCCGTCTGGCGGATCAGGGGGAGGATCCATGCCAGCGGCTTCTTTTGCTAAACAGTCCGCTTGGTCATTCCAATAAGCGGTTTCTGTGCCTCGTTTCTGGTGACCCTTTACATGTGAGACCTGTGTAGGGGCCTCTCGTTTGTGGAGGAATTCTACTACATCTAGCCACAATTTTACGTGTGCAATGGGTTTTCCTTCTCCATTTTTCCAGTTCTGTTTTTCCCAGTGCGGTGGCCTTATCGGTCCAGTCTGAGTCTGTGTAGATTGCAAGGGGGTTCAAATTGCAGTACAGCTCTCAAGGCGGCTACTTCAGCTGCCTGGCTGGAATGGGAGCGGACAGAATCTTGCAGGGTGCGCCCGTCCTGAACTCTTATGGCTCTGTAGCCAGTGCAGGGGCGGCCGTCAACATGGAAGGATGAGCCATCGCAGAACCAGCAGTTAAAGCCATGCTGCTTGGCCTCTTCTAGCGGCACTCCCCAGGTAGCAGGCCAGGACTGATGCTCCACTTCAGGCAGTGGGCAGTCATGCTGTTCCCCTGTGACTATCAGTCCATAAGGAACTGGGGGCTCATGTTGTTCCTTCTTGTACTCAATGCCTTTATTGACCAGGGCTAGTGTCCACTGGGCAATTCTAGCATTGGAAACTTGTCCGTTTTGCACCTTCCCTGAAAGGATGTATTTGAGGGGGGGTGTCATTTTCACAACCACTCTTGCTCCTCCTATGATAAATTTCCAATAAGTAAGGCTCCATACCAAAGCTAGGCAGACTGTCTGGGTTGTCAACCTATTTCCAGTCCTAGTAGTTTTAGTCTTAGTGTTCACAGGGTTCACAGGGATAGGGCCTTTCGGATCGGCAGAGTCTGAAAGCTCTTCCTCCTCTGACTCACTGTAGGACAGATCAATTAGACCTTCTGGGTGAACGGCAGAGATTACTGCTCATTGGAGTCCCAATTGTCCCTTAAGGGATTCAATTTCCTTGTGGCATGAGTCATGAGTGACAAGTCCTCTTTTGGCATGCTTTTGCTCTGCAAGGTAGCGCACGGCTGACTGAGCTGCTGCTAGCTCTTCTGTGATTTTAACTAAAGATGCTTCTGCAGTTTCTGAGGCTTCTGCAGTTAAGCGTTTTGCCTCTTGCATGGTGTCTGCCAAGCTCTGTTTCTCAATAACTAGGTTAACCCTTTCTGCTCTCATGCAGTAGACCTCTTCGTTATGAACCTTTTGGAGTTCTGATATTTCTGTCTCAAATTCAAGTTTTTCCTTCTCCGGTAACTCCTCATAATAGTCTCTTTGTGAATCAATCCCGTGAATGTGTTCGGATTTCTGTCTCTCCAACTCTGCCTGAGATCTCTCTATCTCAGCTTTATGGTCCCTTCTGAGGGATTCCAACTCTCAGGTATGTTCTTCTCTCACAACTTTTAGCTCTCTCTCTCTCATGTCCTGCTCCTAAGTTTGAAACTTCGTTAGCGTGCTCTGCTCTTATCACTTGGAGCTGGCTCTCGTGTTCTCTGTGTAGCCTTTTAACTTCCTTGGCGTGTTCCACCAAGGTGGTTGCTTGTGTGGTGGCTAATTTCCTAACATTTTCCATCTCCTTCTCCAGGATGTGCTTGCAGTTGGCCATTATTTTAGCCATCTGATATCTGTGGGCAATCCAACCCAAAATGAAACACAACAACCATGCCGCCATGGGCAGGAAGAATGGGTCCCCAAAGGGGAAAAAGTCCCATAACCGGGGGTGGTCAGTTGACTCAAGTGGGTCGCTACCGTCGGATGAACTGATGCTGGCAAGCGTTCCAATAGCTAACGAGGCTTGGTTCCCAAGTCTTCTAAAACTTGGGGAAAACTGACTTGCGGTCGCCCTATGACTCACGAGTTGGTCCTGCGGCTTCATTACTTTCTGCTCTGGGGCGGTTCAAGCTGTGCTTGGTGACCTCGGTCCCCAGAGAAAATGTTTCAGGAACGGGATTTCTCAAACCAGCATTCCAGGGTCAACCTACGAACCCTATCTATGGTCTAGAAATGGGGGGGCTCTTCCTCTCTCTCTCTCCTGAATCATGGCATGTCCTGAGCCTGAGTTTAGGTACAAGGGATCTCTATCCACTTGTCCAGGGCGCGTCTGGAACCCGAGTTTAGGGCAGGGGTCTCTCCCTCCCAAGGTGCGTCTTGAACCTGAGTTTAGGCACAAGGGATCTCTGTCCACTTGTCCAGGGCACGTCTGGAACCCGAGTTTAGGGCAGGGGTCTCTCCCTCCCACCCAAGGCGCATCTGGAACCTAGGTTCCCTTGGTGGGAACAGGACCTTGGTATAAATTGGCAAGAACCCATTTATAAATTGCCAATTGCTGTAAATAAAGCAATTCAGCTAACAGGAATTGGAGGCACCACTGGGATCGCCCTGCATGTGTGACGGTCAGCAAGTCGACACGCTGTCTCTTGGACGTGCAGACGTAGAGGAATCGTTCCCTCCGGGGACCAGTGAAGGCTGTGTGAAAGGTTGCTGTCTGCGTGCCTGGCTCTAGCCAAGCACCCTATCATGGTTGGGTTTCTTTTTCTCTTTCTGTCTTGAAATCCTCGGAGCAACTCCGCCCTGTGCTCCCGGTTTATCGTGGGTGGGAGCTGAAACGAATAGTGTAGGACGATACGTTAGCCCTAAAGTTGCACCAAGCACTACATACACGCACACACGCCCCCCCGAACTTTCTTTTTGAGCACAGCATACCTCTGAGGGTGCCAGTCAGAGCTGCTGCCGAAATGTCAGGTTCTACAATGCCATGACAGTGGCCATATAGCCTGGAAAATCTACAACTAATGAACTCCAGCCATGAAAGCCTTCGACAACACATTATCACCTTAAAGTTTATACATGCTTTTTCCATGGATTGTAAGTTGCAAAAAAAAAAATGTTAGGATATACTGGGGCCCAGGACAGTGACTCGTTAGCAAAGGACTACGTAAAGTGTCTAACTCTTGTTGTTGTAATTCAAAGGACGCATCCCTTAAACATATGCTTTGGCTATGTCCAGTTGTTCAGTTTTTCTGGGGAGAAATTATATCACCCATATCAATTTTGTATTAGAACATCTATTGATTTTGAGGATACTTATATACTTTTAAACTACCTACCTGTTTCTTCAAGGCTAACTAAAGGTCAACAAAAATGGACTCTCTGGGCCCTTACTACAGCCAAGATTTGTATTACAACACTGGGAAGATAAAAGCTCACCTCCTGTAAACCAATTGATTTGAGGACCTTAGAACGCAATCAATATTTGGACGCATGGCATATAGATAACAATTGTGTATGGACTTATTTTTATGTTATTGGAAACCATTTATAGAAAGTCATGTGTAGATTTGCCACCACTGATGTTATATTTTTGTCTTCACATCAGTGTTCCCTCTAAGCTGAGTTTGTGTGACCTAGCTCAGTTTTTCAGCTTCCGGCTCACACATTTTTGTCTTAGCTCAGGAAGGATGGCTCCAGAGCAAACTAATTTATGCAGTAGCCAAATTGCTCACTCACAACTTTAATGCCAGTAGCTCACAAGGTAGAATTTTTGCTCACAGGACTCCTCGGCTTAGAGATCCATATATATGTGTTTTTCTTTTTCTATAAACTTTAGTTGCTGGATTTTGAGGGAGGGGTCCTTATTAATTTCTTTTCTGTTTTTTTTTTTTGAGGTTTTGTTTGTTGGGAGGGGGGGTTAAAGATTTTTTTTTTAATCACGAATGCCTTCCTGAACACAGAATGGAATAAAAATTAGAGAGACAAAGAAAAGAAAAACTGTTTGCTTCAATTATCAGTGTTTCTTTTTTGGGTCACTGAAGCTCTAACGAGACACCATTTCGTATAGGCCTTTTGCCTGCACTGTATCTTGTACACTCCAACCCAACTACTTCTGAAGGGGCCAGGCTCCACAATAATTAACAGTACAAGCTGGAACAGCATCGCTCTCCACTCCAACCACTTGCCCAAGGTCATAGCCATCAGGGTCATGGAACGAAACTGTACATGAAGTCTCATCGTGACTGAGCCGCGTGTTTCTGCTCTTAAGTCATTCTTCAACTCTAACCCACCCTGATCTCTGGGTTGCAAGACATTCCAGGTACCAAGGCTGAGGTTATGATGAAGAGGGGAAAGAAAGAACCTTGAAGAAAAGCTGGTCGGAAGGAATGTTGTGCCTTGAGGCTGTTCCAGAGCGAGGGGACAAGATAAAACAGGGACCAGATGCCTTAGCAGTTAACCATCTTGCAGGACATCCCTCCAGTATAGCAGCATTTCTCAAACAGCCCCCTTCCCCAAGGGCACAAGGTACCTAAAATCAAAGTCTAAATTCCAAGGATCTTAATGCAGGTGAGTGCCTCCTTCCCTCACAAGCCCAAGGTGGGACACATTTTAATATTCCATGGCACTGGATCCTCACTGATGTATTTAGCAACGAAAACACAAAACAAAATTTATTTTTTCTTTACTGTTTAATGCAAGAGAGTAGCTCAGCAGATAATCTACCAGGAGAGTCTTCCAGCCTAAAGAGTTAGCAGATTTTCTCACCAAATTGAATGTTCCCAGTTGGTATCCTTATGCACAACATTTCTACTTTCCATCCATTATTGTACATGCATTGCTGGCTTGGGGAGGGTTACCTTTTCTTTACATGTAGCAAAACCTGCTTGCTTGTTCATTTGTTTTGCACTGGCATTCAGCCAGCAAAGGCAAATATTTGGCACAGACTCTCTAAAGGCAGGTACTGCTAGAGAGAGGAATAAAGTTCTCATCTGCCTGGAGAAAAAACATCCTATGCCTTAGTAGAAACTTAATGGGATGCTATTTATTACGTGATGTTATTTACCTTCATTTTATTAAAAGCTTCAACTGCCCATTTCCACATATTAAGCCTCTATTAAAGGGACAGGGCATTTTTCTCTATTGGCAACCCTAAAGGGAAGACAGAGGCTGAAAAAATTACAGAGGAGGGCAACCAAGATGATTAGGGGGTTGGAGCACCATCCCTAGCAGGAAAGGCTGAAGAGTCTGGGACTTTTCAGTTAAGAGACGACTAAGGGGGGACATGATGACACAGGTTTATAATATTATGCACGGGACAGAGAGAGTGAACAAAGGGGATTTTTTCTCCCTCTTCCGAAATACTAGACCTCGAGGGCATCCAATGAAGCTGATGGGCAGTAGGTTCAAGATAGACAAAAGGAAACACTACTTGACAAAGCGTTAAAATGTGGAATTTGCTGCCAGAGGAGGTAGTGATGGCCACAGGAATAAAAAGCTTTAGAAGGGGATTAGAGAGGTTCATGGTGGATCAGTCTATCAATGGCTACCAGCCATGGTGACCGAGGGGAACCCCCACATTCAGGGGCACTAAGCCTCTGAAACACAGAGTCGGAAGGCAACATCAGGGGAAAGCCTCGGCCTCTGAGCCCTGTCGTTGGCCCTCCAAGGGAACTGGTTGGCCCCTGCGTAAGACAGGCTGCTGGATTAGATGGACCATTGGTCTGACCCAGCAGGGCTCTTCTTACGTTCTTATCTCCAACCCCCCCTCCCCCACCTCCTGAGCATTAATGTTTCAGATAACCCATGGGCCAAACTGCAGGGAGAGGCAGGAACAGCCGTGCAAGAAAAACTCCTTGCTGATCCCAAAAATGCTGATCGGTCTAATCTTGCAGGAACTCCTTCTCCCCCATTATCCCCAGCTTAATTTGTTTACAGCAGCACCTGCTTCCTCTCTCCCTTAATGAAGGTCTCACTCACTCCTCCCCGTGCAGTAGGGCAGGGAATACGGAGAATGCCATGGCCTCAAGTGAGATAAACATGCGAGCTTGCATTCCCACAGGAACTGATTCAGTGACAAGGTAAGTCCTCTTTTGCAAAAATTAACCAGGTTTGGGCACTTTAGCAAAGCAAGCACCAGACCCCTCCCTAAAGCCATAGTGGAGAGAAAGAGCTACTCAGGCCTGTAGCTACGGTGGGGCCTTTCAGGACCTGGCCCCCCAACTTCCTGCCAAGGCCCCCTGACTTCCATTCAGCCCCCAGGTCCCCCGGCTCTCTGGGCCACCTGGAGGACCCCCCACCGCCGCCCCTTCCCCAAGTGTGGCTTGCTTCCCTGCATAGGCAGGCAGAGTGTGAATGCTGAAAAAGTGAGTTTTTAAAAATTGTTATTTCTTATTTTGTGACATCAGTGCCCCCCCCCAACTTATTTAAAGCCTCCCCCCAAATTACAAAATCCTGGCTACGGGCCTGGAGTTACTCCATCGTCACAATTGAACCTATAGAGACTGACTCGGTCATATTCCTTCGTGGAATGGCTTATAGACAGCCCGGTGTAAGGGTAACCAATAGAACCTTGCTTGTTCAGGTATACTTCGCGCTCCAGAAATCAGGTTTCGACAGGTTTTCTCTGGTTCTAGTCAGAGGGCAAAAAACTGCTGCTTCTCTGCATTACTACTCCCCAGGGCCAAATCCATCTCAACTGGCCCAGGTAGGGTTCTCAAGTCCAAGCTGGGAAATTCCTGGAAATTTGGGGGTGGAGCCTGAGGAGGGCAGGGCTTTTGGTTATGAGCCTCCCTCATCAGAGTATACTGCCACAGAACCCACCCTCCTAATCAGCTGTTTTCTCCAATGGTAGCAGGTTGGGATGGGAATCCCCTGCTCCCGTTTGCCACTGAGGTGGCAGGGCAACGCTGGCTCTGGCATCGCATCACTTCCAGCAAAAGAAGAAGAAGTGACAGAGGGTACCTCTACAAATTGCCCCAGCCCCCATGGCAGCCATTTTGCAGTTGGCATTGCTTTCCCTCCTCCACGGTGGCACCCAGAAACTCTTCTCAGAATTCCAGAACTGCTCACAGGCATCCCCTAGAATACAGCATACATGAAGCCCCAGGACTGATGGAGAGGGAGATAACACAAAAGGGGAGGGGTTACAGCAGGAAGGACTGGACAACCCCCCCCCTTCAAGAAGAGATTGGATTTATATCCCGTCCTTCACTCGGAGCAGCTTACAAACTCCTTTTCCTTCCCCTCCCCACAACAGACACCCCGTGAGGTAGGTGGGGCTGAGAGAGCTCTTTCAAGAATTGCTTTTTCAAGAACAGCTCTGATAGAACTATGGCTTGCCTAAGATCATCCAGCAGCTGCAAGTGGAGGAGTGGGGAATCAAACCCAGTTCTCTCAGATTAGAGTCCACACTACTGGCTATACTGATGAGCTATACTAAACTCCCTCTCTGATTCGGTTCTGAAATTCTTCAAACTGGACATTTTTATTAAGCCCAACTGGTATTTCAGAGAACTAAAAAGTCCACCCACATTTCTTTATTTATTTATTTTGATTTCTATCCCACCCATTCTGGCCTAGGCTGGCTCAGGGTGGCTCACAGCAGAATAAAATTTACTTGGGATAAAACACAATTAATCACATTAATAAATAATACAATAGTATAAAACAGTATTAAAATCAACAATATTAAAGTGCTAGCATTTCTGACATTACCTAAGATTCTATTCATCTGCATCAGTTGTAGAAGGAAGGGGAGGGACTGGGCCAGGCAGTAGTCACAGGGACCTATGGCTCAGGACTTCCACCATGACAATCAGTTGTTAGTAGTAACACCACCAGTCGATGCAGTTGTAATAACGGTGATAGTGGTGGTGGTAGTGGTGGCGGCTCTAAAAGCCTGGTGGAAGAGCTCCATTTTGTAGGCCCTGTGGAATTGTAAAAGGCCCCGCAGGGCCCTGGTCTCCTCTGGGAGCTCGTTCCACCAGAGTGGAGCCACCACCGAAAAGGCCCTGTCCGTGGTTGTTGCCAATCTGGCCTTCTTGATACTCGGAAGGACCAGTCGGTTCTGGGTTCCTCAATGCAGCACACGCTCCGGGGCATATATGGGGAAAGGCGGTCCCTCAGGTATGTTGGACCCTGGCCATAAAGGGCTTTATAGTTAAGAATTACATAGAGACCTCTTGGCCCTGGTGTGGTGTCATCTACTCAAAAGATCAATCTGGGACCTGCTTTGGAGGCAGGGCTCAGGTTCCACAGACACCCTCACAGCTTCCACACATGCAAACGGTGTCTGAAAAGTAGGGAAATATATTTCAGGCCATGCCCGGTTTCCAGATAATCTAGTCTTATCTACAATGAACAAATTCCTTGGCCGCCCCTTTGCTTGTGGCATTGCTCTCCAGATCGCCGTCGGTCCAGGCAGCAGAGTGGGAGAGACTCACAAAATCATTGATACAGGATTGAGGCCAATGTTGGTTTTACAAGCACAATGGGCACGAACTGCCAAGATACTGACTGGATTAAAAGGATGAAGGAAGAAGGTCAGATGTTTCTATTTCTGGATTGCATTGTGAGAGACCACACTACATAACAGCATTAAGAAGTACAGTTTGGACTGCTCCTTTCCTGCAGTTCTAGTGGCCCAGAGAAACATCCCTGGAGTGCACACCCCAAGGGCACTGTGATTATTATTATTACACTGCAACCAAAGGCATGTAAGAGATATAAAGAAACAGGGCATTACTGAGTTAGAGCAGAAGTTCAGTCTGCATTCCCTTCCATCTCCATGTCTGGCACCGATTCAGCCATCCCCCCCCCCACTTGAGGATGCAGTAATATGAAAGATCCCCCTCATGGATCACTGCCTTGTCGTGGCGAGGGGGCTTGCATGGTTCGATGAAGCTGTGGGCTATGCAGTGGAGAGCCACCCAAGACGGACAGGCCACAGCAGAGAACTCAGACCAAGCGTGATCCCCTGGAGAAGGAAATGGCAACTTACTCCAGTATTTTAGCCAAGAAAACCCCATGAATAGTATCAAAAGGCTAAAAGATATGACGCCGGAAGATGAGCCCCTCAGGACAGAAGGTGTCCAATATGCTACTGAGGAAGAGCAGAGGGCAAGTACAAGTAACCCCCAGTAAGAGTGAAGCAGCTGGGCCAAAGTCGAAAGGACGCTCAGTTGTGGATGTGTCTGATGGTGAAAGGGAAGTCCGATGCTGCAAAGAACAATACTGCATAGGAACCTGGAATGTAAGCTCTATGAATCAAGGTAAGCTTGACGTGGTCAAAAATGAGATGGCAAGACTGAACATCGATATCTTAGGAATCAGTGGACTAAAGTGGACAGGAATGGGCGAATTTAACAGAAGACCATTATATCTACTACTGTGGCCAGGAATCTTGTATAGTCAACAAGAGAGTGCAAAAGTCAGTACTGGGATACAATCTCAAAAATGACAGAATAATTTCGGTCCGATTCCAAGGCAAACTATTCAACATCACAGTAATCCAAGACCTACAACACCTCCTAGAATTAACACCAAAAAATGATGTCCTCATCATCATAGGGGACTGGAATGCTAAAGTAGGAAGTGAAAAGGTAACTGGAATAACAGACAAGTTTGGCCTTGGAAAGCAAAATGAAGCAGGGCAAAGGTTAACAGAGTTTTGTCAAGAGAACACACTGGTCATAGCGAACACCCTTTTCCAACAACCTAAGAGGCGACTCTACACATGGACATCACCAGATGGGCAACACCGAAATCAGATTGACTATATAATTTGCAGTCAAAGATGAAGAAGCTCTATCCAGTCAGTAAAAACAAGACCTGATGCTGACTGTGGCTCAGATCATGAACTACTTATTGCAAAATTCAGACTTAAACTGAAGAAAATTGGGAAAACCACTAGGCCATTCAGGTTTGACCTAGATCGCATCCCTGATGAATATACAGCAGAGGTGAAGAATAGATTCAAGGGTCTAGATCTGATAGAGTGCCTAAAAAACTATGGACGGAGGTTCGTGACATTGTACAGGAGGCAGCAATCACCACCATCCCTGTCAGCTAGCTGCCATATCTGTGTTGTCTACCCTTCCCTCTTCCCGCTTTGCTTGCAGCTCAGCTTTCTGTAAACATGCCAGGGAGCCGTGGGAACTAGACGCCGTTATCAGTCTGGCCTTGTGCATTAGGGAGGGCTTGGGATCCACCTTTGGTGTGAATTTTTCTGCTCTCAGGAAACCATGGGACTCTCCCGCTCATTATGTAATCTCCCACCAGAAGTATTCCCGCCCGCGCGCTCGAAGTTCATTTGCTTAGCTAATGGCCTTGCCCAGCTACATGTATTGGGATGTTCCCGCCTTCTAGTTATTCCTAACAATAATCCTGTGGGCATGGTACCAGTCTTGTACACTAATAAACATAACGCTTCAGGAGAAACGTATGTGAAGAGTTACTTGCTGTGGAACCTGACAGAAATTGTTAGGAATCCTTTTTCCTGTTCTCCATCAAGCCGAGTCTCTCGAGAATGAGATGAGCGGCCCCGGTGGGACAGGGGGCGCTACCCCGATTACAACGGCAGTGCCTACCCTGACAACAATGATGGCATCTGCACTGATCACAACGGTGGCCCCCACTCCAACTACCACGGGGGCCCCGGTGACGCTCCCGTCCACCATGGCGGGAACGGGGGTGCCAATAACGATGCAAGCCCCGGTGGGCCAGCCTCTATGGATGGAGGGGCCATCCCGAGGTCGACAATCTCGTTCATCCCGGTGCATTTGGGAAGAGAAGTGACCTACCGCCGTAAAGAGGGGAATTGGGGCAGGCATCTAGGCGACTCCACGCAAACTACCTGGTCGGTACCAGGGAGTAGAAGTCGGGACAGCATCTTTGACCCATGGTCCAGCTCCGGGAGCTTTGGAATGACCCCGGGTCGACCCATCCCATTCCCACCGAGATCGTCGGTGAGTTCAGGGTTGGATGTGGATGCGAGATTGGATGTGTTGGAACTGGACTGTCGCACTATCATGCGTGATATGGGACAATTACTCCATAACCTTCCGGGGATAGTGACTCGAGCAGTGCAGACCCAACTGGCTGCCCCTCTGGTTGTGCCACAGTCTCCCCCTCCGGTGCCGGCCCCGGTGCCAGGTCCTGGCCTGCCGGTTCCACTACAACTGGCACTGCCACCCCTCCCCCTTCTCCTCCTCCTCCGCAGGGCCAGCAACAACCCCCGGCACTTCCCGTAGCTCCAGCTCCCCCCCTCCCCCGGCGATGCCACGACCCAAAGACTTGTTGGACGTAACGTTTGATGGCGACCCGGAGAACCTGTCATTCTTTATCATGCGGATGTTGAAGTTTGCTGAACGCTGGGCTCACCTGTTCCCCGACGAGGAGACGCAAGTTGATTTCATCGCTTCCCGCCTGCGAGGTGCAGCAACGAGCTGGTATGTGGGGCTCCACAAATTGGAAGCGAGGGAGTTAGAGAGCGTTGATGCCTTCATGTGGGCACTGCGAGCCTGATTCGAAGACCGCACGGTGGGCGAAAAAGCGGAGGCGTTCCTCCGGACGTTCAAGCAAGCCAAGTTAACGGTTCGGGAGTATTCCACTGAATTCCATCGGCAGGCAGCCAAAATCCCAAACTGGACAGGCTCAGCAGTACAGGTTGGGTCTGAACGCGGAAATCCGAAATGTGATTTTGGGGACCCGATACCCGCGGACTCTAGACGCCCGGATGCAAGAGGCTGAGAGTGCCGAGAGCCGTTTGCGCACTATGCATCTGGATAATACGATCGCAGGTGGAAGAACACCACCGGTGCATCCCCACCCCAAAGCAAAAGCTGGGGCCGTGGGGCAGTCGGTCAGGGAGCAGAGGATGACGCAAGGGCTGTGCCTAAGATGTGGGGATCATGGCCATTTCGCCGCTAACTGCCCACTGGAAGAAGTAGAGGTGTGCTGGGGAAAGAAGATGACAAGCGCAGGAGCAACTTCACCCCTAGGAAGAGTACAGCGAAAGGGCCCCGCGCCCTTCAAGCCGAAGTGGAGTATGAGTCAAGCGGGGAGGAGGAGACGGAGACGGCGGGAAAAGGCCAGGTCCTGCTGTAAGTGGCACGGAGCAGCAGGGCCCTACAACGAAAGTGCCAGAAGTGGTGAGCAACTACCCACCCCTCTTTTTCGTGACTGTAACTTTGATAAATCCTGCGCTGGGCACGCACATCAGGGTCTGGGGCCTCATCGACTCGGGGTGCGGGTGAGATTTAATTAACCCCTCCCTGGTCGCTGCATTGGATGCAGAGGTGGTCAAGTTGACCGAGCCTCTAGTATTTACCCAAATGGATGGATCCCCGATGAAAGACCCCTGTAAATACGACCCCCCCCCCCCCATCCCCTTTCTGACTTCCACTCCAGGGAAAGGGGGGGAGGCTTCTGAATGGAGCTCTGCGTTAAGGGAGGCATGGCCCAAGATCTGTGACGCTTTAGACACTGCTAAGGCCGCTTACAAACATCAGGCTGACAAGAAGAGGGTGGAGGGTTGGGCTCTGCAGCCTGGGGACTCTGTATATGTATCTACTAAAAACCTACGTTTGTCTCAGTCCTGCCGAAAGTTAGCATGGAAATACATTGGTCCTTTTAAAACTGTTAGGTTGATTAATGAAGTGACTGTTGAATTGGATTTACCTAAGAACTTGCGGACAATTCATCCAATTTTTCATTTCAGCCTACTCAAACCCTGCCCAACGTCTAACCCCTGGCGCCCGGAACCAGCTCGGCCACCCCCAATTCTGGTGGATGGAGAGGAACATCATGAAATATCTGCGATTTTGGACTCTAAAATGAAACGTGGGCAATTGTTCTACCTTGTGGAATGGCTACATTGGGGTCCCGAACATCGGGAATGGGTGGTGGGAAAGGACGTTCGGGCCCCCAAACTCCTCCGTAGATTTTATGCCCAGTTTCCTGAAAAACCGGGCGGCCCCGGTCGGCTGTGGGGGGATGATGTGTTTTTGAAGGGCAGGATGTCAGCTAGCTGCCATATCTGTATTGTCTACCCTTCCCACTTCCCGCTTTGCTTGCAGCTCAGCAGCTTGCTGTAAACATGCCACTGTGGTTCAGATCATGAGCTACTCATTGCAAAATTCAGACTTAAACTGAAGAAAATCGGGAAAACCATGAGGCCATTCAGGTTTGACCTAGATCGCATCCCTGATGAATATACAGTAGAGGTGAAGAATAGATTCAAGGGTCTGGATTTGATAGATAGAGTGCCTGAAGAACTATGGACGGAGGTTCGTGACATTGTACAGGAGGCAGCAATCACCACCATCCCAAAGAAAAAGAAATGTAAGAAAGCAAAGTGGCTTTCTGATGAGGCTTTACAAATAGCAGAGGAAAGAAGGAAAGCGAAAGGCAAAGGCGAAAAGGAAAGATTTACCCAACTGAATGCAGATTTCCAGAGAACAGCAAGGAGAGATAAGGAGGCCTTCCTGAATGAACAGTGCAAAGTAATAGAGGAAAACAATAGAATGGGAAGGACTAGAGATCTCTTCAAGAAAGTTGGAGAAATCAAGGGAGCGTTCCATGCAAAGCTGGCCATGATAAAGGACAAAAACGGTAGGGACCTAACAGAAGCAGAAGAGATTAGGAAAAGATGGCAAGAATACACAGAAGAACTATACAAGAAAGACCTCGATGTCCTTGACAACCACGACGGTATAATCACTGACCTCGAGCCAGACATCCTGGAATGTGAAGTTAAATGGGCCTTAGAAAGCATTACTAACAACAAAACTAGTGGAGGTGATGGTATTCCAGCTGAGCTATTCAAAGTCTTAAAAGATGATGCTGTTAAAGTGCTGCACTCAATTTGCCAGCAAATTTGGAAAACGCAACTGTGACGACCTCCTTACTCTGGAGGACTGGGTTCCCTTTAAAAGTGTTCTTTTTATTTTGGTCTACTGGGTATAGATGGCTGCCACCAGGAAATTTTAAGGCTTTCCAAACCTTTATACTTTACTGTTGCTCTTACTAGTTAGGTAGTCCGAGTTTAAGGCTTATGGGGAACTATGTGGTCCTGAGGAAGTATTTCTTTCAGAGCTGGTATACTTGAATAAAAGAGGATTTATTGAAATAATTCATAAATAAAAGGATAGAACAATGTAACTATTGATGTGTAAAATATGAACAATTGCTTGGTGTATCACACACAATCTGCTCCCTTACTGACAGGGATCATTCAAGTAACTTTGTAACACTTTAACTCAAGGTCATATAGGTTCACTGTTTCTCTCCAGGACATACAGCCTTTCCTATAACTTGTCTTCAATTACTTTCATTTACTTTTTCCTATTCTCTCAGCCTTCCTTCCGTTTCTCACTTCCCTCACATACGGAACTAACTGTTTGTCTCACTCATTCCCCACACAGAACTAACTTAATCAACTGTACCCCTGTAACTGTCACTCCTAACTGACATACATACTCATCCACTCATTTTCACTTCCAAAACCCCTCCCCCTCTCTGTCAACCACCAATCATACCACGCTTGCTTCTCTCAACCACTCTAGTCTACTTACCACCGCCATGCAACCAAACTTTTAAAGAGACACACACACACATAAAACAAGGAATCATTACAGCAACAGTGGCCACAGGATTGGAAAAGGTCAGTATACATTCCAATCCCAAAGAAGGGCAATGCCAAGGAATGTTCAAACTATCGCACAATTGCACTCATATCACACGCTAGCAAGGTCATGCTCAAGATCCTACAAGCTAGGCTTCAACAGTATGTGGATAGAGAACTGCCAAAAGTACAAGCTGGGTTTCGAAGAGGTAGAGGAACTAGAGATCAAATTGCCAACATTCGCTGGATTATGGTGCTGGAGAAGACTCTTGAGAGTCCCTTGGACTGCAAAAAGATCAAATCAGTCAATCCTAAAAGAAATCAACCCTGACTGTTCCCTGGAAGGCCAGATAATGAAACTGAAGCTCAAATACTTTGGCCACCAAATGAGAAGGGAGCACTCACTGGAGAAGACCCTGATGCTGGGAAAGATTGAAGGTCAAAGAAGATGGGGACGGCAAAGGATGAGATGGTTAGACAGTGTCATAGGTGCAACGAACATGAAATGGAGCAAACTTCAGAGGACGGCGGAAAACAGGAGGGCCTGGCGTGATCTTGTCCGTGGGGTCGCGAAGAGTCGGACTCGATTGTGCAACTGAACAACAAAATATGAAAGATCAGTGGTACTTTAAAGGCTAATAACATTTATCACCCCATAGCCTTTTGTGAGCAAAAACCATGTCATCAGATGCATGATATAAAGTACTTCACTTGTAGGATTTCTGCCTGCTCAGCAACTGTTTAAAAAAACAACACAACCCCAATAGATGCAAGGCAGTAATCTTACATGTTTCCCTTTCATTGGCCAACTGGCCTTCACCAAGGGTTATCAGCTTTGGGTTGGGAAATACCTGGAGATTTGGTAGTGGGGAGTAGGGTTGCCAGCCTCCAGGTGGGGCCTGGGGATCCCCTGCTTTTACAACTGATCCCCAGCCGCAAGAGATCAGCTCCCCTGGAGAAAATGGCTGCTTTGGAGGGTGAACTCAATGGCATTGTACTGTGCTGAGGCCCCTCCCCTCCCCAAACCCCGCCCTCTCCTGGTTCCACCCCCAAAGTCTCCAGGTATTTTCCAAACCAGACTTGGCAACCCTAGTGGGGAGGGCAGGGTTTGGTTAGGGGATGGACCCCGGCAGGGTATAATGCCACAGAGCCCACCTTTTAAACCAGCCATTTTTCTTCAGGAGAAATTATCTTGGGCATCTGGAAATCAACTGTAATAGCGGATCTCCAGGTACCACCTGGATGTTGGCAACCCTACATTTCAACGTTCTAAGACGGGAGCATTTAGTTGGCAAGTCAAAAGTCTTCATGGGACTACTAGGTCCTTGTCTAACGGTCACACTGCATTGGTTTGTCCTTACTATCGTGACACAAAGTACATTATTTTGTCATATGTGCCAAAGTACGGTTGAAAGGAGATACGGGCTTCTGACCACATGCAAAGTGCATTTCCTTCCTCACTGAGTTAACCGCATAGCCCAAGATAACAAGTCCCCTTCGCTCATACGCATGCGCTAACGGCTCATTTCCCCGCCCCTGAACGGGCGCGTTTCTCATTCCAATAGATCACCAAGTGCGCATGCGCCCCCTGCTGCGGTATAAGCCGCGAATACAGAGACGCGAAAAAGAGACCGACGGTTGTTTTTTCCGCCTCCCGTTTCTTTACAGCCAACCCCCTTCCTCGACTTCTGGAGCGTGACCAAGTCACAAGGCCACCCTCATTTGCCTGCATGACAAAGTACGCAAGGGCGTCGGTTGCCTTAAAAACGGGGTTGGGATAGGCAGTGCGTGAGTGACGCACCGCTGTATCCCTCCCCCCCTTTCCCCCTTAGCCAATCCCTTCTCCTGCCTCCCGGTGCGTGTTGACGTCACAAAAGCGGCCCCGCTATATAAACCGCCGGCCGTTTAAACCCCGCCCTTCCTGCCGTTTTTCCATTTTTTGGCGTTCCCCTCTCTCAGAGCTTGAAGAGCTCCCTCGTCGTCGCCCTCGCCGCCATTTGCCTTCTGCCTTCTGCCATCGCCCTTGCTGCCGCCTCCGACACAGGAAAAAGGGAAGCGAAGCGCGTCGTATGTCCGCTATCCAGAACCTCCACTCCTTCGGTGAGGAGACCTGGGCGAGGGGGCGCCTCCGAAAAAAAGGCGGGATGAAGAAAGGGACATGGGGAGGGGGAAGAAGGGGGGAATGAGGGGAGAGGGGCGGGGCCAAGGCGGGCGGTGGCCTTCGAATGTTGGGCGAGGGGCGGGGCGTCGTTGGGCCTGAGGATTCCGAGGAGGCGGGGCCTGATTTCTCGCGGGGGGGCCCTCCCTCGGAGTGCGGCTTTCTCCCTAGGGAGCCCCTGAATGTCCTAAGTAGGAGGCGTAGTGGGTAGGGTTGCCAACTCCTGGTTCAGAAATACCTGGGGATTTGGAGACGGAGCCTAGGAGAATACAGTCTAGGGAGTGGAAGGGGCTGTAATGCCATGCGACCCACCTTCCAGAGTAGCCGTTTCCCTCACAAGAGAGGCGGAATATATGTTGTAAATACGTAATATACGTCGTCTGGAGAGCGGACCTAATTCCCGGAGGTCTCCATCCTCCCCCACCTGGAGGTTGGCAACCCCACGTAGAAGTCACGCGAGAGGCCTGCGGGGCAAAGTGCGGGATTGGGAGGAGGGATTTGCGGAAGTAGAAACGATGGCGGAGATGCGGGTCGGGCTAGGGAGAAAACTAGAAGCCGGACAGGCGACGGGGCTGGCTTCTCGTCCAGGGCCGGGCCTTTGTGTGGCCGGAAGGCGGTGTTCCGTGGCCTCAATGGAGGCTCTCGTCTTTTTTTCCCCCCTCTCTCCGGCTCTTCCCCCCCCCCTTCTTCCTTTTTCCCCTCTTCGGTGAACCAGTTAACGCAGTTACTAATTCCTGGTTGTTGCGTCAGCCCGAGAGCGGGAGTGGCTTTGGGAGAGGGAGGGGCGGCTGCGGGTAGTCACGTGAGCCGGAGGGGAAATGGCGGTTTCTGGGCAGGAAGGAGGGCTTGTGGGGGGGTTGAAATGACGGTGAAATGTTTGGGTCCTACTAGGGGATCCTACGCTCGAGGCAGTGAAAAATTTCCACGGTGACTTTAACTGTGCGATGGCGAAAGGAGCCTTCTGAACCACAAAAGTTACCAAAGCATTCTCCTTTCCTTTCATCTGATTAAAAGCTCCTCGAGTAAGTCTTGAGCAGTCAAAAATCCTGCTGCTAAGTAGCGTCTGGACTCGACACTAAAGCAGTGTTTCCACAACCACGGCATGGGTAAGGTTAGGGAATCTGTCAGATAAAAGGAGTAAAACCAGCTTGTAATGGGAGGAGATGAAGGTGAAAAATTATTTCGGTGCTGTGTTTAAAAACCGGTTTCTAAAGGATACGCCAGTAATCTATGCAATTTTCCCCTGAGAATTGTCACAAAGGCAGTCTGTTTAAGGAATCTTTCTTCATTTTCTTCTCTTTGTGACCAGGGTGAGCTTGTGCATTCATTCACGATAAGAAAGCTCTAAAATAATTTGGGGTAGTTAGATAAAAAGCATGGGAAAATCCTCCCTAACCACAAAAGTTACAAAAGCATTGTTCTTGCTCCTTTTCCACAATATCTTGTATTTATATTCCAGTCATTTTTTACATTGTCTCCATTCCTACTAGTTACATAGTTTGGCAACTCTGTGCATCCAGTTATCTGCGGACGTTTGCTAGTGTAGCTAGTAGCATACTGCACATGTATAGGAGTATTTTCCCACATTCATGGGGTCTTATCTGCTTATAAGAAGCTGTGCTTAGTCGGCTGAAACAGATTCTGAAGGTTCAGCTATTCTTCCAGCTTCTAGGATACAAGAGCTCATTCCTAAGCAAACACCATTGTTAAATGGTATTAGTTATGCCAAAGGACAATTTTTCCTTCGTAATCTTGTGGGAGAAGTTGGGAAGAAGAACTGCACTTGATATGATATGTTGTAGGTGAGGTACTGACTTGAGGCCAGTTTAAGCACACATGGGTAGGTTAGAATTGCAAAACCCTTTGTATAAAGCACCAGTGTTCCCTCTAAGCTGAGTTACTGTGAGCTAGCTCACAGTTCTTTAGCCTCTGGTGCACACATTTTTGTCTTAGCTCAGGAAGGATGGCTCCAGAGCAAACTTAATTTATGCAGTAGCCAAATCATTTGCTCACAACTTTAATGCCAGTAGCTCACAAAGTAGAAGTTTTGCTCACAAGACTCCACAGCTTAGAGGGAACATTGTAAAGCACACGTTAGTTTCTTTGGAAAGTTTTCTTGTAGGTTTCTTTTCAGTATGAGGAAGTGACCCCCTTTCCTTGTGTGATGTAGGAAGGATGAGAGCTGCCCCCATCTGATCAGCAGGAGACACCTGGTGCTGCAAGATGCACACACCTCGCTCAGTGTTTAGTTCTGTCACTTAAATATTTTTCCTTGCTTTTCTCAGACCCCTTTGCTGATGCAAGTAAGGGTGATGACTTACTTCCTGCTGGGACTGAGGACTACATCCATATAAGGATCCAGCAAAGGAACGGCAGAAAAACCCTCACCACCGTCCAGGGCATAGCTGATGATTATGATAAAAAGAAACTGGTGAAGGCTTTCAAGAAGGTGAGTGGGATTTGGAAGGGCAGTAGACTTGCATCTTACCTAGAAAGGGTCTGTCTGCTCTGGCATGGAGAGTGGCTGGTGGTGTGTGGCGTAAAGGTATTTTTTTCTTTGGCTGGCTGTGCCTTGGGGACTTGTGACCACCACATTTCTGGAAAGGCAGCTAGCAAGTCTTCTGAGGTTGAGATGGTTGCAGCGCCTCAAATCTGACAAGCTCGGGGTTTTTTATTCTTGTAGAAGTTTGCCTGTAATGGTACTGTGATTGAGCACCCAGAGTATGGAGAAGTGATTCAGCTTCAAGGGGACCAGCGTAAGAACATATGTCAGTTTCTCATTGAGGTAAGGAGCACTTTCAACCCCCATTTCCTCAAATTAGTACTGTGTTCTCTGTTACTATCCAAAATCCACTCTTTTTGAAATATAATCAAATTAAGAAGACACTTGCGTTCGTATAAAGCGAAGATGTCTGGTCACTGTCGGTGATGGATGCTTAAAACACTTCGCGTGTTGCCCGTTCTGTGTTCTTGGACTTATTGTGCGGAACCTCTTTCACCTCTTTTTCTTTTTACAGATTGGACTGGCTAAAGACGACCAGCTGAAGGTCCATGGGTTTTAAGTATCAGTGGGTCACTGAAGTCTCAAGGGAGAAGGCTTCCCTGCGATGAGAAACCTTTCTGTCCCATGTCACTAGTTTAAAAATAAGCCAGCTTGTATAATGTAATCGCATCAGGTTCCCTTTAGTCTGGACTAGTGTAACTCAGCAATGTAATAAACTGACAAGAGCCCATGTTGTTTCGTCTTGGCTGTCCCTCATTTAAACACCGGCCCTGTCGTGGTGGTGTCAAGCCCAGAAGCTTTTTCTACATGCGAAATTCCAAGTAGGGCAATGGATGTTCTGGCTGTGTCAGGAGCTGCCCCAAATGTTCAAACCCTGCCTTGTTTCATAAGCAGCTGAGGCTGACACGTAGAGATTCCTGTCATTGTCCTGAGGGGAGCTGTGACACTAAATGGCAGAGGCCAGGGCTTGGGTATGAGTTATGCCGCCTTCTAGCTGAAGAGGTTGTTGGGGATGCAGAAACCAAAACCCCCTTTATGCAGAGATGGGCACTGAAGTGACCAAATCCAAAGACACAGCAGTTAGCAGACTTGGGATCTGTGGCTTGGAGTTAAGATGAGGGAGGTGTTTTAAACTAGCATCGTCACCACAGAGTGCTACTTTAGCAACTAACAATGCTGTGAAGCAACAGTTCTTGGTTTGAATCCTGATGTTCTGTGTAATGTATTTAAACATTTATTTAAATAAAAAAGGTTTTCAGAAACTTGGGTTGTGCTTTGAGTCCCTTGTTTAAAGGGGTACTTATTTATCATGTTCGATTTATCGGCCACCCTTCCCTGTGAGCAAGGCTCAGCAGCTTACATCAAAGGCAAATACAATGTAACTGAATTAAAACAGCATTGAAATACTTAATCATAGAACAACTCTAAATCCAAGATGACAGGAAAATTCTAATTTCTGCCAGCCCCCTGGGTGGAGGGGATGTGAAGGAATAAATAGGGAGGTTGGAGTATTGAGAGTGCCAGGCTGTTGCTAAGCTGTTCAACCAAATGGTCAGTTTAGGTAGCAGTTCATAACGGAAGAGGTCCCCCCAAAAAATATCTTTACTAAAGGATGTTGCTTACAGAGTGCTTTATTTCACCTTTGGGATTCTGAGGTACTTTCCACACCTGAATCTCATCCCTGGTTTTATCAGAGTTCAACTCGGGACACAATACCTTGCTGTGGTTATAACGGCATCCGTTTATCCCAGGACAAGTGTGGGGCAAAACCGGGGTGACCTCAATGTAATGTGGAAACAGAAAATATCCCAAGATAATTACAGGGTTGAACTCGAGTGTAGTGTAGAATGTACGTTCAGGGACAGGGTTGAACCAGGATCTAAGGTGTAGTGCAGAAAGGACCTTCGTGTGTACCAGATGTGCCTTTTAAAAAGTGGCTATCTGGAAGGAGACATGAATTAAACCAACAGTCTATGGTTCACTGTCCTACTTTACACACTGGCCCAAACAATCATGGTAGTCCTACAACCTGACTAAAATGCCAAAGATCCCCTGTTTCCCCCAGTCCTGAGATATAGAGGGGTTACTTTATATGGAAGTTCCATTTATTAATTGTAGCTAGTAGTCATTGATGGATCCTGGTGCCTGTGGATTTATCTAGTCCTCTTTACTGGGTTATTAACCATTATAACATCCTGTGGCAGTGAATACTATACATTAATTAATAACACATGGCTCTCTGCATGCATTGGATGACAAAAGGATATAAGGGCCAGGGATAGGACTCTATACTTGCGGGTGTCAAACTCATTTGTAATGAGGGCCGAATCTGACATAAATGAGCCTTGTTGGGCTGGGTCATGTGTGTCATAAAAGGTAATGCCAGGTAGTGGAGACATAAACGTTATAAAGGACATAAATAAACACAAAGATTTTTTTAAACTACACGTTTCCAGGGAGTTGAACACCCCTGCTCTATATAATGCCACTCAGCCCTGGTGTCTCTGCACCTAGTGTCAAGATTAGCCAGGTGACCTTGTAGTTGCATCATAATTGTGAGGATGACCTTGGTGGTGTGCTGTATTATTAGCCCAACATGGTTTACAAAACAAGGTTGTGGAAACAACATCCAAAGTCCTGCTTGACGAGTACCAGGCTGCATACCTTCAAGCATCTGAAGGCAAAAAGGGCCAATTTGACTATATCGAAGTGAAGATCATGCCGTGTGTCCTTTGCAGAGGCAGAAACCTTTATGCCAACAGGCTAGCCTGGATCATCCACATTAAAACAGCGGCTTGCTAAATTAGCCCAAAAGGGGTTTTCATATAGGTTTCAATTAGATCCTAGATGGACCATTAGGCCTTTTTCTCTAATTTGCAGCTACAGTACATTAAACTTGAAAAACTTGTTTACCTTTGGCCATTTGGGAGTGCTAACAGTACTTCCAGCAGTCTTGTATTAAATGAGGGAGAAACACCCAGTTTTGTTCTCTTACTACATGAGGTGGGGAACATCAGGTTCCCAATGTGCTGGACACATACCATGGTGTTTTCTGGCGCCCGCCAAGTATTTCTAGAAAGTAGGTGGAGCCGCGTGGAGTTATTGGCTACTGGAGATTTGATTGGCTGTGTAGATTTTTAGAAGCAGCTTTGGCAGTAGCTCCCACAGCAAAATGATTTTCATTGTGCAACTGAAGGTAAGCTGCAGCTGCCATTTTGTGGCTGGTTCCGCCTCCTACTGTACCCAACCACGCTGTGTTAGAACTCCAAGAATACGCACAAGCCTCAGAAAGGTTGGGGAGGGACCCCCGGTTGTTGGGAATGCATAGGATGTAATGAGTTTACCAGACATGCAATGAGGGTGTAGCTCGTTGCCTGCTAGCCTCTGTCTTCACAAGGGAAGGCAAATCAAGCAAAAGATTTCAGAACCTAATTAGAACCTTACCATCCATAAAGACTACTTGTGCTGCAGGTTTTAGACTAGTTCTTCACAGAAATCCTTCATTAGTTTTGAGAGGTGAGCAAAGAATGACTTCACTCAGTATGATTTCCATACTACAATTCCAGGGGTGGGATGGGTGATGCGTGGCCGTGGAAGGGAAATTGGTATAAAACTAGTGTAGGTTTGGCATGAGCATGGTGGCAGAAGGCTTCCTGAGGTGTCTGGAAAGTTTGACTAGTTAAAGAACTTCAGATATGTTCGAAGAAGAGATTGGATTTATACTCAGCCTTTCACTACCCAAAGGAGTCTCAGAGCGACTTACGAACTCCTTTCCCTTCCCCTCCCCACAACAGACACCCTGTGAGGTAGGTGGGGCTGAGAGAGCTCTTGACAGAAACTGCTCTTGTCAAGAACAGCTCTTATCAGAACTATGGCTTGCCCAAGGTCATCCAGCAGGTGCAAGTGGAGGAGTGGGGAATCAAACCTCTTTCTCCCAGATCAGAGTCCACGCACTTAACCACTACATCAAACTGGCCAATGCTTCTTGCAGCGCAATATAGTTCTTAGCTGTGCTTTTGGACACTGAAAAAAAATTGCCTTATGCCTCTAGTGAGATGGGGAGATAGCAGGTGCACAAGGTACTCCGAGTAATATTTGTAAAATGGGAATGAATTTTCTTGTTGGATGTTTGTCTTTACCTAAGTGGATCTTTTTCAGATCCTTGGGAAAAAATCTGGCATTTCAGTGCTGGCCCCAAACCCCTTGTTGGTTAATGAGCATCTTACAATTTACTCTCAGAAGTAGAAGAGAGAGAAGAGATTGGATTTATACCCCGCTCTTCACTACCCAAAGGAGTCTCAGAGCGGCTTACAAGTTCCTTTCCCTTCCCCTCCCCACAACAGACACCCTGTGAGGTAGGTGGGGCTGAGAGAGCTCTGACAGAAACTGCTCTTTTTCAAGGACAGCTGTGCCAGAACTATGTCTTGCCCAAGGTCATCAGCAGGTGCGAGTGGAGGAGTGGGGAATCAAACCCGGTTCTCCCAGATTAAAGTCCATGCACTTAACCACTACACCAAACTAAGGAAGATGAAGCTGGCATTTGGTATGGAAGCTGCTTTTATAAAGTCTTGAAATTACTAATATTTCTTAAAGGAGAACTCTTTTTTTTGCCATAGTACTTCTGTGCTCCTGTAGCAGATTAGGAGTGAAATAAGACAGTATGGTATGGATGAAGTTGGTCGAAAATCTACTTTGTCAATTGTCTTGGGCAAGGTTCACTGCTGGCTTCTGAGTATGCCTACTACTATTGGAGAAAGCTGATACTGTGAATTGGAGAGCTGCTGTCACATAGTGCAACATCCTGTTTTCGTGCAAGGCCTGATAATAAAACTCCAAATACCAATTTGTGTCTATGCCAAAAACAGCATACAACATCTTATGAATTCCGAGAACAGAAGTGACTCGGGGATGCCTTATCCTTTTCAAATATTTGTCCAGTGTGTCACTGCAAAAGGTTAGCAATTCAACAGCACAAGGTTGAAATTGATTTTTAAATGTTTCATAATAGGTGCTAAAGCGGCACTTTGTCAAAAGACTGTCCTGTGTATGTGACTCTTTTGAGACTGACTGCTTATTAATAGGTCTTAACAGGGTAATGTAAAGCCCAGTGCCTTGATAATCTTTCTGATATATGAGTCTTTCCTTATTTGCTGGGAACCCGCAAACACTCCCAGTTATGGAATATGATCTTTCAGTGATAGAGTGGGGGTTTGTGCTCATTTGTCAGTTTGAAATATGGTTGTCTTTAGGAGAGAAATATAGTCAAATTGTCTGATAGTTTATGAATCAAGTACCTGAAAGGTTAGTTTCATACAAAGTAAAGGGCCAATGGCTAAAAACTACGTATAACTTAATTATTATCAAAAAAATTATCAGAAATACGTGTATTATCAGTTAGTTAAAAACAGTTATGGGCCCAGTCGTAGCCTCAATACAGAATAAAAGTGTACAACATACACCAGTTGGACCTATTGCGGCCAGATGCATTTTGACCAAAGCGGCCTTCTTCAAGTGTAGGGATGCCAGCCTCCAGGTGGGACCTGGGGATCCTCTGGAATTACAGCTCATCTCCAGAGTACAGAGATCAGTTCTGGAGAAAATGGCTGCTTTGGAGGGCGGATTCTAAGGCATCATACCTCACTGAGGTCCTTCCCCTACCCACACCCTGCCCTCCCCAGGCTCCACCCCCAAATCTCCAGGAATTTCCCAAGCTGGATCTGGCAACCCTATTCAAGTGGTCAAGCAATATTTGTACAAAATGGCTCAATGATGCAATAATAAGACAATAAGTTAATCCACACAGGAACAAAAAAGGGAGTTTAATACTTGCAATCAATTGACGCAAGGCCTGAGAATATTGAGGATGCCTCATAGAGTATTGCCTTGTGTCATGGTCAGGTAAATGG
This sequence comes from Gekko japonicus, assembly GCF_001447785.1. Taxonomy (NCBI): domain Eukaryota; kingdom Metazoa; phylum Chordata; class Lepidosauria; order Squamata; family Gekkonidae; genus Gekko; species Gekko japonicus. The sequence goes on from NW_015173164.1 coordinate 497,074, forward strand.
GTCCTGAACAGTAATATGGTCAGCCTTCCTGTTTTGGTCCAGGAGATACAATCAACTCAGAGCCAATGATTTTGGTAAGGTACTGAACGCGGTGTGAAACAACACTGTCCAGAGCAGGCCAGATGGTCTGCTGTTGATCTGAGCAGTGGCTGTATTTTGAGAGATTTAGGTATCTTCAAGCTGCACCTACACCCAAACAATAAGTACAGGACTGATAGCCAAGTGACTCCCAATTTCTTCCTGGCCTGACGTGTGGATCAGTTGGAGGCTCTGGACTTCAGCCTGCTGGTTGGGAATCTCTGATCATGCTGGACCTTACGATCGTACTTCCTAGTGTGGGTGGTGGCCTATATTAACCTAACCTAGACAGTGCATAATATCCATGGCCTTCGCTCCAGTATGCAAGTCATAATGCAGCTGAAACTGCCCATGTACACGCCTTACTCCCTACGTTCCTAAGGACTGACTATCCCACTACCAAGAGTCCCCCTGAGGTTCCCAGCTCTGGGTCATAGGAGCATAAGAGAAGCCAGTGTTGGATCAGTCCAACACTCTGTGTCACACAGTGGCCAAAAATACCAGGTGCCATCAGGAGGTCCAGCAGTGGGGCCAGGACACTTGAAGCCCTCCCACTGTTGCCCCCCCCCAGCACCAAGAATACAGAGCATCCCTTGCCCCAGACCGAGAGTTCCTATCTATACCTTGTGGCTAATAGCCACCGATGGATCTCTGCTCCGTATGCTTATCCCGTTCCCTCCTGAGGCCGTCCATGCATGTAGCCGCCACCACCTCCTGTGGCAGTGGATTCCATGTGTTAATCACTCTTCGGGTGAAGAAGTACTTCCTTTTATCTGTCTGGCAATACCTGGAGATTTGAGGGAGGAGCTTGGGACAGTGCAGTTTAGGGAGAGGAGGGACCTCTGCAGGATATAAAGCCATGTAGTCCACCTTCCCAAGCAGCCATTTTCTCCCAGAGAAGTGGAATAAATGTTTTAAATAAGATGTGATATAGAGAGTCTGGAGTTCAGTTGTAATTCCGAGAGTTCTCCAGCCCCACCTGAAGCTTGGCAGGCCCCTAATTCCCCTCAACCCCAGCTATCCATGTCCCTGAAGGATACTGGTTTGCCCCCTGAGACATGGATGTCTCCCTTCTGAAGAATCCATTCCTCCCTCCTCAGCCTAAATGCCCCCCTCTGCCAGGACCGATGTTCCCTCTAAGCTGAGTTAGTGTGAGCTAGCTCACAGTTTTTTAGCCTCCAGCTCACTCATTTTTGTCTTAGTTCAGGAAAGATGGCTCCAGAACAAACTAATTTATGCAGTAGCCAAATCACTCTCTCACAACTTTAGTGCCAGTAGCTCACAAAATAGAATTTTTCCTCTCAAGGCTCCACACCTTAGAGGGAACATTGGCCAGGACCCTCCTTCTCCTAGGCAGGAGGGGTCACCGTGGGAGCAGAAAACCTCAAGAACGTCCATGGAAGTCTGGCCTGTGTATCTCTGCCTCTCTCAGCGTCTGTGGGTCAGTGTGATCTTAGGTTCAAACTAGACGTGACATTTCTTCAGTGCACTGTGCAGCTGCAGAGGACAGTTGCAGAGAACTAATTTCCCAAGGGGTACAAAGGGCTCGATTCATATCAGGATTGTGGCACACAAAGGGAAGGGTCTTCGCCGCCCTCCTGTCCCACCACACACAGCATTTCCTCACCTAAAATGGCCCTGTAGAGAGGGCAAATAACTCTTCCCTACGTGTGCTTTCAATTTATGAGAGCCAGTTTGGTGTAGTGGTTTAAGTGTACGGACTCTAATCTGGGAGAACCGGGTTTGATTCCCCCCTCCTCCACTTGCACCTGGCTGGATGACCTTGGGCAAGCTGTAGTTCTGTCAGAGCTGTTCTTGAAAAAGAGCAGTTTCTGTCAGGGCTCTCTCAGCCCCACCTACCTCACAGGGTGTCTGTTGTGGAGAGGGGAAGGGAAAGGAGTTTGTAAGCCGCTCTGAGACTCCTTCGGGTAGTGAAGGGCGGGGTATAAATCCAATCACTTTTATTATGTCCCTTGTAGAGCCTTGCGCTTGCTGGAACACCTACTGGTTATCCCCAGCTCAAAGGACATCCACCTAGCCTTGGCCAGGGCTTTTTCTGCCCTGGCCCCAGGCTGGTGGAATCAGCTCCCATTAGAGATCAGGGCCTTGCAGGACTTTTTACCATTCTGCAGGGCCTGCAAAATGGAGCTGTTCTGCCAGGCCTTCAGACAGGGTTGCCATCTCCAGGTTGGGAAATACCTGGAGATTTGGGGGGGGGAGCCTGACGAGGGCAGGGTTTAGGGTTTAGACCACTGAGTGGTCTCAGTGCCATAGAGTCCAATTGCCAAAGACGCCGTTTTCTCCAGGTGAATTGTTCTCTATCCCCTGGAGATCAATTGTAATAGTGGGGCCTCTCTAGCCCCCACATGGAGGTTGGCAACCCTCCCTTCTGGCGAGGCGGCGGGCATCCATCTTAGTTGGCCTCTCTGCTTTAGCTCCCAATCTACAGAAAAGTTCTGACTTCATCTATATAGCCTACATGGTCTTTCTTTTATATAATTTTCTGCTACCTCTGAATTTTTATTGTTTTAATTATTTTAATGTAATGTAATTTTATTGTCATGAGGCTTTGACTCTTGTTTGCTGCGATCTGCCCCGAGTCCATTTGGGGAGGGCGGAATAAAAATCTGAAAAATAAATAAATCATGGCGACCCTATGAATTAACAACCCCCCAAGCATCCTCTCATTAACAGCCTTGCTCCGGTCTTGCAAACGAAGGGCCGTTGCTTCCTGGATTCAGTCAATCCATCTCATGCTGGCTCTTCCTCTTCTCTAACTGCCTTCAAGTTTTCCTATCACTATTATTTTAACTCTTTGCTTGGACCGTTTCTGATCAGGAAACGACACGGGGGGGCGGGGGAGCGGAAGCCCTTTCTTCCACACTGTGGTCCTGATCTGAACAGGGTTCCTGTGGTGCTTGGGAAATTAGCTCCCTGCAGGTGCTGCTAAACTGCAGGGTTAGTGTCAAGAATGTGCATGTGCTTCCCGAAACCTAGGAGCTTATTGCTCAGAAATAGATAGGAGTTATGAGATAACATAAGTTTATTGTGGTCAAAGACCATAATACAACCAATACAGTTAATATAACAGCTATCAAAGCAATGATAAAATATGTCTTGTATGACAATATAAATTATAAACATTAAAATATTATAATATTTACAAATTCCATTACAGATCAAGTAAAAATTAAATCTAACCGGTTAATTATGGTCCCTCCACTCTCTCCTGATACAATAGGCTAACCAGCCAAATTTAGCAACTATATGAGTAATACTCAGATTTTTATCTGCCAACGTAATTGGAAGGAGAGTCCCCCTGCTATGCCTTGGATGTGAATTTATGATGAGATTTATAAATCTCTCTCTGTTGTGTTGATATAATCTACAGTCAAAGAAGACACGTTCCAAAGTTATGTGTCCAACATTCTGGACAATACACTAGGTCAGGGGTGGCCAAACTTGCTTAACATAAGAGCCACATAGGATAAATGTCAGATGTCTGAGAGCCACAAGACATGAACAAATATTACATATTTTTATTGGAAAATATGCAAATTTGCATTTATTAACAATAAATGAGACTGCCAAAAATAAAAACAAAAGGGGTAAAAACAGAAATTGATAATGATATATCTATTTGTCCAATGATATTTGTTTGCTAATGATATTTATTTGTCTAAGAGAGAGAGAGAGGTGGAAAGAAAGAATGAAAGAGGCAGAGAGAGAGAGAGAGAGAGAGAAAAGAAAGCAAATAGCTGGAGGAGGGAAGGGGAAGGAAGAGAGAGTGAAAGGAAGGAAGGAAGGGAAAAAGAGAAAGAAAGGTGGAAAGAAAGCAAATGGGAAAGGGAGGAAGAAAGGGGGAAAGAGAAACAGAAAGAGGTGGGGGAAAAGCAAATAGATGGGGAGGGAGGGAAAAAGAGAGGGAGAAAAGTGAAAAGAAAGCAAATAAATGGGGAGGAAGGGACGAAGGGAGAAGTGGAAAGAAAGTAACTTCAAATGTGTTCTCCAAACCCCTGCACACCCCCATGCTAGCCAGCTTGGCTTAAATAAGGAATTTAAGGAGACAAATGCCTTCACCAAGCGGGCTGGTCTGGGGTGGGGGGGGGGTGCTTTGAGAATGCATTTAAAGTTGGGCTGATTTCGCACAAGCAGCTGCGCTGCCGTCACGCCTCCCTTTGCCCCGTTTCCATTGGTCAATTTCCCACTCGAAGCCGCACGGCTGCATTTTGACCCGCAGCTTCGCCCGATTTTCCCCGCAGTTTCGTGATCCTGTTTTTTCAGGATCATGAGGCCGTGGGGAAAATCGGGCGAAGCCACGGGTCAAAATGCAGCCACGCAGCTCCCCCCCCCCCAATCTCAAGCTGACGCAGGGAGGGGAACACTGGCTCGGGAAGGGAAGACCAATCGGGGAGGCATGCCATCCCTTCGCTTCCCCAGCTGCCTTGCCAGGAGCCACACAATACGTGTGAAAGAGCCGCATGTGGCTCCTGAGCCACAGTTTGGCCACCCCTGCACTTGCTGACTTTCTCCGTTCATACCTGGTTTTCATCTTAGGCATCTTTATTCTAGAGCAAGTTCTGTTTATGTTCAATATAAGTTCCTCCCTAATAAGTGGGTTCCATGTCAAAATACTAGTGTACAAGTATGCACTGGAATCCAGTTGAATCGTCCTGCACATTTTAAGTGCACATGGAAAGATGTGTGAAAACATCTGTGTAAATGAAAATTATTGCAGTTCTGCTGTTTGAAAACCAGAGGGTGCATCTTACACGCTGCTTGCATCACTTGGAACTTGAGGAGTTCTTATAAATATTGTACACATAGACTCTAGGAGTCCCCAACCTTTTTGAGCCAACCTTTTTGAGCCTGTGATCACCTTTGGAATTATGACACACGGTTGTGGGCACAACTACAAAATGGCTGCTGCAGGAGTCAAAGCCACACACAGAGAGAGGAAACCCAAGTGCAGGGGAGTGGGGGGGGGTAATTTAAAAAAATCACTTGGAAAGAGGAGCGAGAAAGTAAAACAAATGCTGAGGTGGCCGTTGCCACCAAAACAGTGTTTTGGTGGCAACACAGCTAATCAGATCGCCAATGGTTAATTAGTAGCCTTGCTGGGCAAAAGCCCCATTTCGCCCCACCGATTTTCTATAATAGTTAACGGGCACAAGAAAAGGTGTCGGTGGGCGCCGCGTTGGGGACCCCTGGTCTAGGTTGTTGGTTGGATGCAGCCAGCTTTTTTGCTTAATCTTGTCCGGTTTCCCTCTGTTATTACAGCCTCTGTTCCACATTGTTTTTCTCCGTATGGGTCCCATAATCATCACAACCATTTTGGTGTTCAGAGCGGGATCCTACCCCCTGTGGGTGATGTCATCATGATGGGCATGACAGGGCTCTTCGGGGGCAGGGCTCCCTCGCTAGCTAGCTAGCTGGCAGCATATTGGGGGGCCGGAAAGCAGGGGAACCCTTGCCCCCATTGGGGGGTTGGCAACCTACATGGCATGGTGGACACAGCAGCAAAATAGCTGCCACAAAATGGCTGCTGCAGGAGGCAGGGCCAGCCACAAAATAATTGCCACAGCTCAACTTCAGTCACACAGGATAGATCAAGGGTGTCAAACAAGTGGCCCGGGGGCTAAATCAGGCCCCCGGAGGGCTTTTGTCAGGCCCGCAGTGGATCTGGCTGTCTTCTGTTTCTTCTTCCAGTTCTGCTGTAGCTGCCTCATCATAGGTTTGCAGCTTACAGATACACACCTGAACAGCATACTCAAGATTGCAACAGCACAGACGTTTTGATGCAATAATTCAGAGCAAGAGGTGTCAGTTATCAGACACTGTTAAGAACATAAGAGACGCCAATGTTGGATCAGGCCAAAGGCCCATCCAGTCCAACATTCTGTCACATAGTGGCCAAAAATACCAGGTGGCATCAGGAGGTCCACCAGTGGGGCCAAACCCCCAAGCAGTGTTAAATAAACAAAATATTGCAAGAATGCTAATGTTTTAAGCATGTTTTTTTATTTTAAGTTAAAAAAACACCTTTGTTTTTGTGTCCTTTATAAAGTTTATATCTCCGCTACCTGGCATTACATTTTATGACACACATGGCCCGGCCCAACAGGGTCTCATTTATGTCAGATCTGGCCCACAGAACACATGAGTTCAACACCACTGGTGTAGATTGTTGTGCTGTGGGGGCAGCTGCTGCCAAGGCAACATTTTAAAAAGTCTGCACCACCAATCAGAAGCCTTGCTGGGCAAAAGTCCTACCTGGCCCCACTTTGCAGGTCCCATGGCACCCACAGACACCATGTTGGGAACCCCTGCAGAAGAAAGTAAAGGGGTGTGGGGTAGGACTTTTCATACCTTCTCTCCCATGAAGGCTAGACAGTGTTTTAGAACAGGGGTGTCAAACATAAGGCCCAGGGGCCGGAACCAGCCTGTCCAGAGCTGTTACGTGGCCCGTGAGCAATTAGTGCAAGGGAGGGAACAGGAGACTGCTCGGGGTGGGGGGGAGTGGGCAGAGCCACTCCAATTATGGTTTCAGTATGGTGGAACAATCTCATCTGCAGCAGTCAAACAGTGTGGGAGCGTCTGCCCAGTGCTGCACCGCCGGCTGTCCATTCTGTCCATGTAGGTTTTCCTTTGCATCCCCCCTCCCTGCCCATGGGGCCTTGCAGTAAGGATACAACAACTCAGAGCTTACCAGCTGCTCTCCTTTGTACAGTTTATATCTCCTCCGGTACCTGGTATTACATTTTATGGCACACATGGCCCGGCTGACAATGTGACATTTATGTCAGATCCGGCCCTCGTAACAAATGAGTTTGACATCTCTGTTTTAGAACACGGTCCACAAAAAGCAAGCCAATCAAACAGTGGTTCCCAGGGCACCAAGCCACTGGACAAGGAAAGTCAGGTGCGTTGATATGGGTGCTTTCTAGCTGTTTTGCACACCACTGAACATTTTCAAGTCTGTGGAGTTCTCTTTAAAGAAATGTTTGTTCTGATAAAGAGAGAGAGAGAGAAGAGATTGGATTTATACCCCACCCTTCACTACCCAAAAGAGTCTCAAAGCGGCTTACAAACTCCTTTCCCTTCCCCTTCCCACAACAGACACCCTGTGAGCCATGTTCCCTCTAAGCTGAGTTAGCGTGAGCTAGCTCACAGTTTTTTAGCCTCCGGCTCACACATTTATGTCTTAGCTCAAGAAGAATGGCTCCAGAGCAAACTAATTTATGCAGCAGCCAAATCGCTCACTCACAACTTTAGTACCAGTTGCTCACAAAGTAGAATTTTTGCTCACAAGACTCCACAGCTTAGAGGGAACACTGCCTGTGAGATAGGTGGGGCTGAGAAAGCTTTGACAGAAACTGCTCTTTTTCAAGGACAGCTGTGCCAGAACTATGGCTCGCCCAAGGTCATCCAGCAGGTGCAAGTGGAGGAGTGGGGAATCAAACCCGGTTCTCCCAGATTAGAGTCCGCGCACTTAACCACTACACCAAAGTACTCTTCCCCCCTCCTATTTATTTTGTGGCTGAGGCTGTGACCCCAGAAGCTGGGTGGACAACAGCTAGGGATTCTGCAAGTTGGGGGTCGGCGCCCCCAGCAGGTGGGCCAGGTGACAGCGTGCCTGAATATTTCCCCTTCATGCGGATACTTTACTTTCCGTACGACAGCTCCCTTGCTCCCCCAGAAAAGCAGGGGTGTGATTGAACTGGGATAAGGCAGAGCTCAGCTCTGGGACTTCTTTCGGACCTGGCCCAGTGACATTATCAACCAGGGGTGCTTCTGGCCCTTGCCCTCAGCCCCAATTGATGCTGTTGCTCCCCAGTGTGTCCCCTCCACAAGGTGGGTGGGGGAGGTTGCCGCCTGCACATGTGGTGCTGCTGAGAAGCAGAAGCCACTACTACTCCCCAGTTCATTGTAGTGGTTAAGAGCGGCAGGCTCTAATCTGGAGAACCAAGTTTGATTCCCCAATCCTCCACATGCAGCCAGCTGGGTGACCTTGGGTCAGTCACAAGTTCTCTCAGAGCTGTTCTCTCAAGAGCATTTCTCTCAGAGCTCTCTCAGCCCCACCTACCTCACAGGGTGTCTGTTGTGGGAAGAGGAAGAGAAGGAGATTGTAAGCCACTCTGAGACTCTAAATGAAGGTCAGGGTATAAATCCAACCTCTTCTTCTTCTGCCCATGGATCTCTCTTTCTGGCCATCGAAGATAAGGATCTGGAGCTGCACCTGAGCCATGTGCCGCCGCCTCATCGTCGTCATCATCATCTCTATATACAATGTGTGTAGTGTGTCTGGGCAAGTAGAACACTCTATATCCCCCAAGGTGCATATACCACCATCTTGATGATATAAGGGGGGCTTTTACTGAGCCAAAATGGACTCCTACAGATTAGGGGTCTCTAATCTTTTCAAGCCAGTGGGCATATTTTGAAGAAGAGCTGGTCTTTATACCTGGCTTTTCCCGACCTTAACGAATCCTTACAATTGCCTTTCCCTTCCTCTTGCCACAAAAGGCACCTTGTGAGGCAGGTGGGGATGAGAAAGTCCTGAGAGAACTGTGCCTGGCCCAAGGTCATCCAGCAGGGTTCACATGGAGGAGAAGTGGGGAATCAAACCTGGTTCTCCGGATTCAAGTCTGCCGCTCTTCACTGCTACACCATGCTGGCTTTCTGAATTTTGACACAAGGTGATGGGCGCAACCACAAAATGACCACTTGGGAAGGCCAAGTACGGGGAATAAGAGCGGTAAATTTTAGATATACGTTGGGAAAGAAGAGTCAGAGAGAGAATAAAGCCAACACTGTAGTGGCAGCTGTCACTGAAATGTTATTTTGATCTTTACAGCCAATCTGATCTCAGATGGGCAATCAGAAGCCCTACTGGGCAGGAGGCCACCTGGCCCCACCCACTTTCTGGAAACACGTGACGAGCACCAGGAAAGTTGTTGTTGTTGGGCACTGTGTTGGGGATCACTGCCACTGATGCTACTTTCCCCATCCGTGGCACATGAAGGTAGGCAGGGGTCATTTCGTAGAAAAAGAGGTGCAGGAGCTCATTAGCATATCTCATTTGCATAACTCATTTGCATATGCCACACCCCCTGACATCACCAGAATTGTGTCAGAAGGCAACACCCACCGCTCAGGCTCCACTGGACTGTTTTGGATTGCTAGTTATTGGGGGGGGGGGAAACGTGCAGATCTGTCCTCACAGAGGAGGGAGAGCTTGTACCTGAATAAAACCTGGTCTTAAAGGTGCCACTGGACTGTTTTGGAGGGGGGGCTCTGCAACTTACCTGGCTGCTTCTTGCTCTGACTGAGGGCTGCTGGGAGCAGGTGGTGGGGCTTGTTGCATGTGCCCGCCCCCTTGACTCTTTACTGCCGGAGCTCTGCTCCTGTGCGCTCCTGCAGGAAATGATCCCTGAAGGTAGGCAAGACTTTAGTCCATGGGAAAATGTCATTGGCTTGGATCCTATGAACAAGTTTTGTGAGCTGGAGACCAAGCCCTATGAGGAAAGGCTGAGGTACTGGGAATGTTGAGTCTGGAGAAGAGGAGGCTGAGGGGGACAGGATGGCTCTCTTGAGGGAGCTGTTCGTGTTGGCAGCACAGGAGAGGACTCAGTATAATGGCTTTAAAGACTGGAATGTTGGATATTAGGAAAAACTTTCTTACAGTCAGAGTTGTGCAAGAGTGGAATCAGCTGCCTGGGAAGGTGGTGAGCTCCCCCTCCCTGGCAGTCTTTCAGCAGCGGCTGGACAAACACTTGTCAGGGATACTGTAGGCTGATCCTGCATTGAGCATGGCCTGTATGGCTCCTTCCAACTCTGTGATTCTGTAATTCTATACATTGTCTCTCCCATGAAGTACACTTCCACTAAAACGTCTGCTTACGCAAGATCGGTGGTTTTCTTTGGGCCTTTGCGCAAAAGGAGGTTTTAATGGCCAAGGCTGGGGTGCAGTCTAGCACGCATGGATCTGGTTCATAGGATCCAAGCCAGACTTCTGCTGACCTCATCCAATAATGGGAGGAAAACCTGTCCTTGTTGAATATCCATTACTCATCTGTGGAAGGCGCTGCCTCAGCCGAAGGAGCAGGTGGGGCTGGCAGCTGACTTCCACCCCGGAGGACTTGACGTGTAATCAAAAAAAGTCATCCAAGTGCAAAGCGATCAATCAAGTGCCATCAAGTTTAGTCAGTGGGGGGGAAGCGAGTCTTCCTGACCTTCCAGTAATGGCAGAATAAAATGTTTGTGTTCCTGTTGGCAAGGGCTGATTGCTGAACGATCCCTCAATAGGAGTGGAGCAGTTGTTTCCCCCTCTGCCAGCTGTTTTCGTTCCCTGCTCCACTGCCAATTATTCTTAAGTAAGAAAGTCTGTTTGACGAGCATCTTCGTGGACTGCCGCACGCAGTATTGTCCTGCAGGGTGATGAGATGGAAATGTCGTGTCAAAGGCCCATATGTGTGTGGCGGGGGAGGGGGAGGAAGACCAACGTGTGTGGACTGCAGGATTGGTACCAAATCTGGCTCCTGATGGGCCTGTGATGCCACTGTCACGTAGGGCTGCCAAACCTCCAGGTAGGGGCTGGAGATCCCCTGGGATGATAGCTGGTCTCCAGACTACATAGATAGGCTTGTTTATTATTTATTTACTTAAAACATTTATTCCGCTCCTCCTGGAGAAAACGGCTGCTTTGGAAGATGGACGGTCTGGCATTAGACCCTACTGAGGTCCCTTCCCTCCCGAATGCCCCCCCCCCGGATCCATCCTCCAATCTCCATATTTGTCCAAATCCAGAGTCAGCGACCCTAGTCTATCCAGCTCGGAACCAGGGGTCATTTCCTGCAGGAGCGGAGCTCCAGCAGCAAAGAGCTCAGGGGGCGGGCACATGCAACAAGCCCCACCCCCTGCTCCCAGCAGCCCTCAGTCAGAGCAAGAAGCAGCCAAGAAAGCTGCAGAGCCCCCCCCCCAGCCCCCCAGTCCAAAACAGTTCAGTGGCACCTTTAAGACCAAGTTTTATTCAGGTACAAGCTCTCTCTGCTCTGTGAGGACAGAACTGCACGTCCCCCCCCCCCCAATAGCTAGCAATCCAAAACAGTCCAGTGGAGCCTGAGCGGTGGATGTTGCCTTCTGACACACTTCCGGTGATGTCAGGGGGGTGGCATATGCAAATAAGTTATGCTAATGAGCTCCTGCACCTCTTTTTCTACGAAATGACCCCCGCTCGGAACTGTCTACTCTGCTTGGCACTGGCTCTCCAGGGTCTCAGGGAGAGGAAGGCCTTTTCTAACTGCTGTTCCTGTGATCCATTTAAATAAAAACAGTGGGAACGGAATGTGGGGGCAGTTAGGGATGCCAGCCTCCAGGTGGGACCTGGAGATCCCCTGGAATGACTGCTCCTCTCCAGACTGCAGAGATCAGTTCCCCTGGAGAAGATGGATGCTTTGGAGGGTGGGCTCTATGGCATTACACCCCATGGAGGTCCCTGTCCTCCCCAGGCTCCATCCCCAAATCTCCAGGAATTTCTCAACCTGAATCTGGCAACCCTACACACACCCCAATCCCTCGCTGGTGGCCGGGGGGCAGCTGGCAACCTGAAGAGATTAGGTGATCCTGGAATAAAAAATGTAATCTTGTCGATATTGCCTGTAAAGCCAGGAACCCTTTATTTAGGAGAACCAGAAAATACACTTCTGTATGGACTTAACATGACGTCTAGTGACAAGGGCCCATTTAAAGAGTGGCAGAAGGCTGATTACTTTGAAATGTGGTGTTAGAGGAGGATTCTGCAGATCCTGTGGACTGCCCAAAAGACAAACCAGTGGGTTCTAGATCAAATCAAGCCCAAACTCTCCCTAGAAGCTAAAATGACTAAACGGAGGCTGTCGTACTCTGGACACATCATGAGAAGACCAGAGTCACTGGAGAAGACACCAATGCTAGGAAAAGCTGAAGGCAACAGGAGTAGCGGAAGACCCAACAGGAGATGGACTGACTCAGTCCAGGAAGCCCCAAAGGCCCTCACTTTGCAAGACCAGAGCAAGGCTGTTAACAAGAAGATGTTCTTCAGGACATGAATTCATAGGGCCGCCATAAGTCGGAAGTGACTTGACGGCACTTAACACACAAACGCACACGTGTGATGCAGAAACTGTGCTCTCCCAACATGCTTCTAACATCCCAGCTGTAGGGGAACCATGTCCCCATTCTTCTGCCTTTTGTTGCCTCTTTCTCTTGTGCCCCTTCTCCCATTAAGGGCTACACCACAAACCTACAACTGTTTTATTTATTTACTAGGCCAGGTACCATGCAAAGATTAAAAGGAGGTAGTCCCTGTCCATAGGCTCATAATCCAAAAAAGGGACATTACCCCAGGGAAACAGGGCCCAGAAATTGAAATAAAAGGGAACACATTCCTTGGAGAAGGCCTGAACTGAAACAGGAGTCTTTGAACACTCCATGAAGAGCCAGTTTGGTGTACTGGTTAGGAGAGCGGACTCTCATCTGGGATAACCAGGTTTGATTCCCCTCTCCTCCACATGCAGCTGCTGGTGTGACCTTGGGTCAGTTACAAGTTGTTTCAGAGCTGTTCTCTCACGAGCAGTTCTTGAAAGAGCAGTTTCTGTCAGAGTTCTCTCAGCCCCACCTACCTCACAGGGTGTCTGTTGTGGGGAGGGGAAGGGAAAGGAGACCATAAGCCACTCTGAGACCCCTTTCGGTAGTGAAGGGTGGGGTATAAATCCAATCTCTTACATGCCAATAAAGGTAACTGGACTGGACTGGAAATCCATTCTCTTCTTCTCTTCTTCTTGAAAACAATGTTACAAGGCATAAATGAGCAGATGGCATTCAGGGGATGAGGCTGTCAAGGAAAACACATGAAAGCAGGAGATGAGGTGGAAATCTTGGGCTTAAAAAGAAGACTGGCGAACAAAAGTGGAAGTAAAGACAGCAAAGGAAGAGAAGCTGGACTAGAAGGAAAAAGTGAACAGAGATGTTTAAAAATATGGAGGTGAAACTGAATGAAATAGGTTAGGAGAGAGGAAGGGGTGAAAGACTATGATACCCCATGGCTTGGTTACGTGGGTGGGCAAGCCAGAAGGCACTGCAAAATTCACTTACACATTTAGCTAAAAGCAATAGAAGAAGAAGAAGAGATTGGATTTATACCCCGCCCTTCACTTAGAGTCTCAGAGCAGCTTACAAACTCCTTTCCCTTCCCCTCCCCACAACAGACACCCTGTGAGGTGGGTGGGGCTGAGAGAACTCTGACACAAACGGCTCTTTTTCAAGGACAGCTGTGCCAGAGCTTGTGACTGACCCAAGGTCACATCAGCAGGTGCGAGTGGAGGAGTGGGGAATCAAACCCGGTTCTCTCCCAGATTAGAGTCCGCGCACTTAACCACTACACCAATACTGCAATAACCTTTAAAAACAAGACCTCTAATTTACCACAGGTATGGATGTTCATGGCAGGCAGGTTCCTATTGCCAATCTGAAAGTGGTGAATAAATCATGGTATGTTACCTTTCCAACCTTTTCCTCTCCTTTTTGGCCTGATCATGTGCAGAAGCACTGACTTTATGGGGCTGCTGATGTCCTTCAGTGTTCCCTCTAAGTATGAGCTAGCTCACAGATTTTTAGCCTCTGGCTCACAGATTTTTGTCTTCGCTAAGGAGGGCTCCAGAGCAAACTAATTTATGCAATAGCCAAATTGCTCACTCACAACTTTAATGCCAGTAGCTCACAAAGTAGAATTTTTGCTCACAAGACTCCACTGCTTAGAGGGAGCATTGGTCACCAGTTGTTTCATTTTGAGAAACTGCATCACTCAATCAGCTACAAGTTGGGTGTAACATTCAAAAAAATCAAAGTAATTTAAACTGGCATGGATTAAGGAGCGACAAGATGCGAGTGGTGGGCAAAATCCTATCACTCAGCTAAGTTCAGAACCTTCTTCCAGAAGAAAAGCCTCTCTCACCACAAGAAAGCTTGTAGGTGACAAACTGATGCTTTGCCAGGCATGGTTTTATGTGATTCTGAACTGAGTTGGCCACTGTGAGTAGAGAAGGGATTAATCCCTACAAAAGGATGCTGTTCCAGACACGTTTGGCTCTTGAAGAAGGTGAAGAAGTTGGATTTATACCCCACCCTTCACTACCCAAAGGAGTCTCAGAGTGGCTCACAATCTCCTTTCCTTTCCCCTCCCCACAAGAGACACCCTGTGAGGTAGGTGGGGCTGAAAGAGCTCTGAGAGAACTACTCTTGCGAGAACAGCTCCAAGAGAACTTGTGACTGACCCAAGGTCTCACCAGCAGCTGCATGTGGAGGAATAGGGAATCAAACCCAGTTCTCCCAGATTAGAGTCCACACTCTTAACCGCTACACCAACCTGGCTGTCAAGGGGAGGAAAAGTCCCTTTGTGATTGTGGAACAGGTAGGAGCACAGATCTGCAAAACTGAACTCTTCAAGAGGGCTTTTCTGCACAGGTAATAGGGTCATATTGAACAAAATGGTTTTACAAACTTGCTTGGATAGAGGATTGGGGACTGGGGTCTGTACTGCTGTGTATCACTTATTGCAAGTAGGATCCTGTTTATGTTATTTCTGCACCGCTTAATGTGTCATGTGAATACTTATACTATGCTTCAGTTCTTTCTGGTGGTTCCAGTCTTCTACAATCCTTATGGACGGGGTTACTGAATGTCCCATTTTGTTGTTTATATTGACTCACTCTGCATAATCTGCCTTGTGTCTCCGTGAGAAAAGCGAACTGTAACTGTAAAAACAAATTAATCTGGATGGTAACAGCTCATTTAATGCCATGCTGATTTGAGCTTAATCCTGAGTACTGTTTCGAAAATGCAACAGCTTCTTTGATTTTGGCCTTGTGCAGCAGTTAAACCTTAAGAACCGATCAATTGGCAGGTGCCACAATTGTCTTATTGCAGTCTGTCTGTCTGTCCCTCTCTCTCTCTTGCTCTCTCAGAACAGCACGGTAGGCAGAATATATACTTTTTCATGCTTCATACATCAATCAATAGATAACACTCCAGGCGGCTTTCTGCCTCTCATTAGTTAGTGTTTCATACGTGATTGTGCCTTGTTTTGAAGTCCAGAAATACAGAAGTTTGATTCAGCATTGCTGCTAAACAGTGCAGAGTAGGGGTTGTGGTGTTGGAATAGGATCTGGGTGACTCAGGTTCAAATCCCCACCCTGCCTTGGAAGCCTGCTGGGTGACCGTGGGGCAGTCACACACAAAGCCTGACCTACCTCACAGGGTTATTGTGAGGATAACATGGAAGAGAACAGCGTTGCAAACCGCTTTGGGTTCCTATTGAGGAAAAAAGTGGAGCGTAAATATCTAAATACATAAATAAAAGGCTTTCTCGAGAATCTGCAAGTTAGCCAGGCAGAGAGGAAAGCGCATCACTGGAAGTCATCAAATGCCACTGACGTAAGGACACTCTGCTGGGGGGGGGCTCTTCCTGAGGGGTGGAGCAAACCCACCTTTAAAAGGGCAGCTTGCTGTGTGAGGAGAAGTGGAGAAGGCAGAATCCTGTTCAGACAAGGGAGGAGCAGATCTTTGCCAGACGAGTCTGACAGGTAAGGAACCCTGGGGTAGCAGGATGAATGCAAGCCAAGGAAGCCCTTCTGCATCACAAATCATGTCCACCTTGGATTTGTCCCACTGTCTCTGCATAGATGTGTTAGTTCTTTCATGAGGTTCATACATTTACTTTTTTGCAGTGATTACCCCCCCCCTTTGAGGTTTAGATGGCTGGGTTGCTCTTTCCCAGTCTTTCCAATTCCCTCTTGCTTAGTGCCCAGTTCGGTGTAGTGGTTAGGTGCGTGCTCTAATCTGGGAGAACTGGGTTTGATTCCTCACCCCTCCACATGCAGCTGCTGGGTGACCTTGGGTCAGTTACAAGTTTCAGAGCTGTTCTCTCAGCCCCAACTACCTCACAGTGTGTCTGTCGTGTGGAGGGGAAGGAAAAGGAGTTTGTAAGCTGCCCTGAGACTGCGAGTGAAGGGCAGGGTATAAATCCAATCTCCTCCTCCTCCTTCTCTTCTACTTTTTAAAAAAAATGCTTAGTTCTTTTGTATCATTTCTGAATCAAACAGGAATCCAGCGGCACCTTAATGACTAACATTTATTCTTGCTTCAGCTTTACTTAGTCAGAGCTCACTTCATCAGATGCATAGGAGTGTGTGTATCTATCTGGTTCGATTTATACACACAACAGAAGAGGGGGGTAAATTTTGTTAGACATTTAAAGGAATCTGAAGGGAATCTGAGATTTTTTTGTTATTTCTAAATATTGTCACCCCCTTGGAGCTTTAAACAAACAAAATGAGCAAAACCCCTCAGTTTTTGGTTTAAATTTGACACTTAACCCATGAAAGTGCAGGGATCGGAGAAGCCTCGTGGGGTAGGGGAAATCCCATTTCCCCACCTCCACCCCAACACTGGCTCCAGTTTAGTGTAATGATTAGGAGCACAGACTCTAATCTGGGAGAACCGGGTTTGAATCCCCACTCCTCCCAACACCTACTGCCTGGTACTTTTAACTGGAGAGGCCGGGGATTGAACCTGGGACCTTCTGCATGCCAAGTAGATGCTCTGCCAGTGAGCCACAGCCCCCAGGCCAAAGCCCTTGAGATTATTATACTTGGTGGTTGATGAGTCTGGGTATGGAAGGGTATTGGTGTGGCTGGGGGTGGGTTAGGGGATCACTGCAAGAAATTGTACACACTTCCTCATCTCAGTCTCTACCCAGACATGCATCCCAAGGTGTTTGCCTGCTTGCTGCTGGCCACCCTCATAGCCACCGGCCTCTCCAGATCCACGTCTGCATCCCGTCAGGGGGAGGGTAGATCGAATAAGCAGAGGACGGCCGTGCCAGGACCCGAGAGGACACAGAAGAGTGATGGCAGGTGGATTGTCCGACGGGAGTGGCCAGGAGGGCTGTCCAGGGACCAGAAGCATCTGATTTCCCAGTTCCTGCCCCACATTTATGCAGGTAAGAGGCTCTTCCATTCGCACCCTTTCTGTATTCTCCTCTCTCTCGAGCCACTGGATAAAAATCAGTGCAGCCAGAAGGCTCCCGAGGGCTACCTATGGTTCCAGCTCTCCCATCGTAACTGGTCTGCAGACGGCTAGTCCTGTCATCCTACAACTAGTCACCTCCCCCCCACACACACACACACGCCAGTTTATCTAGTGAGCTCAATGCAGAAGGAGAAGCAGGAAGAACAGGGGTTCTTCCATCTGCCTCCCTGGCTGTCACTCCCCCACCCCCACCCCACTGTATTACCTGGCCCCCAGTGCTCCCTCTAAGCTGTGGAGTCTTGTGAGCAAAAAATCTACTTTATGAGCTACTGGCATTAAAGTTGTGAGCGAGCGATTTGGCTACCGCATAAATTATTTTGCTCTGGAGCAATGCTCTCTCTAGGTGTGGAGTCTTGTGAGCAAAAATTCTACTTTGTGAGCCACTGGCATTAAAGTTGTAAGTGAGTGATTTGGCTACTGCACGAATTAGTTTGCTCTGGAGCCGTCCTTCCTGTGAGCCGGAGTCTAAAAAACTGTGAGCCTAACTCACACTAACTCAGCTTAGAGGGAACACTGCTGGCCACCCCCCCCAGGAGAGAGGCAGAACAAAACCCTTTCTGTGGAGAAGCCACCAGGACAAGAGGCGGATAGAGTAAATTTCTAGCCAGCTTCTTTGTAAGCTGTCTCAGATGCAAAAAAAGCCTCGTGCCCTTTGGTGGGATCTCCCATGTCTTGAGGGGGAACTGGCGGAAATCAGTGCAACCTTCTATATATTATTATACAGCTTAGGTAAAGGTAAAGGTTCCCTTGCTCGAAAGCCAGTCGAATCCGACTCTAGGGTTGCGGTGCTCATCTCCGTTTCAAAGCCGAAGAGAGCCAGCGCTGTCCGAAGACGTTTCCGTGGTCATGTGGCCGGCATGACTAAACACCAAGGCGCATGGAACGCTGTTTCCTTCCCACCGAAGTGGTACCTATTTATCTACTTGCAATGTCTTGCTTTCGAGCTCCTAGGTTGGCAGGAGCTGAAACTAGAGACGGGAGCTCACTCAGTCATGCGGTGCACTCGGGTCTCGAACTGTTGAACTACCGACCTTCCACAGCCTGCAGTTCAGCGTCTTAACCACTTGAGCCACTGCAGCTCCCAATATTTTACAGCTTAAGCCACAGCAAAAAAGATGGGTCCCTACCCCAAAGATCTTGCTGGCGGCGGCAAGTGCCAGAGCCTCTTTTTTAAAGAACAAAAGCACCAAATAGATTAAGCACAATGAAGACATTTCCAGAACAGCTCCCCTGAACATAATTCTGCCTCTTTGTAGCTTAAAAACCATTAAACCACCAGCCCAGGGGTCATTTTGTAGAAAAAGAGGTGCAGGAGCTCATTAGCATAACTCATTTGTATAACTCATTTGCATATGCCACACCCCCTGACATCACCGGAAGTGTGTCAGAAGGCAACACCCACCACTCAGGCTCCACTGGACTGTTTTGGATTGCTAGCTATGGGGGGGGGCGTGCAGATCTGTCCTTGCAGAGGAAGGAGAGCTTGTACCTGAATAAAACCTGGTCTTAAAGGTGCCACTGGACTGTTTTGGACCAGGGGGCCAGGGAGAGCTCTGCAACTTACCTGGCTGCTCCTTGCTCTGACTGAGGGATGCTGGGAGCAGGGGATGGGGCTTTTTGCACATGCCCGCCCCCTGGGCTCTTTACTGCCGGAGCTCCGCTCCTGTGCGCTCCTACAGGAAATGACCCCTGCGCCAGCCTGGTTTCTTCTCCACTTACTATATCTAGAAGTGTTGATTCATAGAACGTCAACAAGATTTTGGTAGGGTTGCCAGTCTCCAGGTGATGGCTGGAGATCTCCTGGGATTACAACTATCTCCAGGCAACAGAGATCAGTTCACCTGAAGAAAATGGACATTCTGGAAGGCGGGCTCTGTGGCGTTATTCCCCATCGAAACCCCTCCCCTTCCCAAGCTCCACCCCCCAAAATGTCTATAGATATTTCTCAACCTGGAGTTGGCAACCCTAGACTTTTCAGTGAGCATTAAGACTGCTGAAGACCTGGAACATCTAGCAGAAAGAGAGAGAGAGATTGGGGGGGCGTGTTCCCAGAGTTACAGGCATTTAGCAAGTCGGTGCCCTGCAACTCCCTTCAGTTAACCACAGTGCTTCCCCCCAACAGCCGAGCTTTCTGGGAAGGAGAATTCTGTGCAGATGAACGACGACCTCCAGAGCCACGATTACCCCACCTGGATGGACTGGGGACGCCGAAGCCTAAAGGATGTGAATGAAGATGCCTAACTTAGGGGTCAGCTCCCCAAAGGAGTATTTCCTGCCAAAGCCCCACCGGGTTGGGGGTGGAGGAAGGGACACGAGACAGTCCTTTTACTATCATATTGTCCTTTTCCAGATCTGTGTCTCATGCATGTTTGCACCGATTAAAAGAGTCGATGGTATTCCTCCGTGAGTGGTTTACCAATGGGGGAGGGCAGCGGGGCAGGGCTCTTTGGTTCCGACTCATTCACCAACAGAGAACCACCCAATCAATAGGGTTGCCAGGTCTGGGTTGGAAAATACCTGGAGACTTTGGGGGTGGAGCCAGGGGAGGGCGGGGTTTGGGGAAGGGAGGGGCCTCATCAGGGCACAATGCCATAGAGAGCCAGTTTGGTGTAGTGGTTAAGTGCGCAGACTCTAATCTGCGAGAACCGGGTTTGATTCCCCACTCCTCCACTTGCACCTGGCTGGATGACCTTGGGCAAGTCGTAGTTCTGATAAGAGCTGTCCTTGAAAAAGAGCAGTTTCTGTCAAGAGCTCTCTCACCCCCACCTACCTCACAGAGTGTCTGTTGTGGGGAAGGGAAGGGAGTTTGTAAGCCGCTCTGACACACCTTTCGGTAGTGAAGGGCGGGGTATAAATCCAATCTCTTCTTCTTGTTCTTCTTCTTCTTAGCAGCCCTTTTCTCCAGGGGAACTGATCCATCAGCTGGAGATCAGGTGTAAAAGCGGGAGATCTCCAGGCCCCACCTGGAGGCTGGCAACCCTACCAATCAAGCACAGCAATGGATGGGGTAGTGGGAGGGGGAGGGGGCACCTTGCCTAACAGCTGAGTCCTTCAAATTACTGTTCCGAGGACTCTTCTCGAAGACGGGGCTTCCACGACCACCCTCCATCTGTCCCTTTGAGACAGTGTGCTTTAAAATGCCTTGTCTGCATTATTCGTTCAAGAGACGCCATCTCTTAAAAGTGAAGTGTGCCACATAGACAGTGGTGCAATTCATATGGCGTTATGCTACATGGGATTAATTATATATTGGAAATTACTTGGGGGGAGGACGGCTACCTCACTTGGAGCACTTGGGGGAAGGGGCAGAAGAGAGGATGACTTTACAACATTGCCCCTTTGTAGGTTGGGAGCTCTGGGTTGGGAGATACCTGGAGATTTTGGGGGTGGAGCCCGAGGAGAGCAGAGTTTGAGGCACAATGCCACAGAGTCCAACTTCCAAAGCGGCCATTTTCTCCCGTGGTCTCTGTCGCCTGGAGATCAGTTGTAATAGTGGGAGATTTCTAGTCACCACCTGGAGGTTGGCAACCCTGCTTTTTGGCTTATTAGTGGGGTTTTTAAAAATGTTTTTCACTGAGTTCTCCAAGCTAAATGGCTTTCTGACTGCAGAGTTGGGGAAGTGGCTTTGGTAGGCTATTACTGCTCAGTTCTGGGCTTGGGGTTGCCAGCTTCCAGGTACCACCTGGAGATCTCCCACTAGTGCAGCTCCAGACAACCAAGATCAGTCTCCCTGGAGAAAAAGGCTGCTTTGGACTCTCTGGCGTGAGATCCAGCCGCGGTCTCTCTCCTCCCCAAACCCTGCCCATTCTAGGCTCCACCCCCAAAATAGCTTTATCAAGGCCAACCCAAATGCCACAAAACATTTCACAAACTTTCAAGTGCTACAGAACCCTTCATCAGGCAGCCCTGACCAAAAAAAAAATTAAATGAAGGAGGGGAAAAGCAAAATGTTCAGGTCCAAATCTTAAGAGCTGGCTGAGCATTCAACATGAGAGGTTGATACGGCACTTTTAAGAGATGGCATAAGGCAATAGCTGGATGAGCAGCCTAATAGATAGATTAGATAGTTCACTACCGAAAGGTGTCTCAGAGCGTCTTACAAACTCCTTTCCCTTCCCTTCCCCACAACAGACACCCTGTGAGGTAGGTGAGGCTGAGAGAGCTCTGACAGAAACTGCTCTTTTTCAAGAGCAGCTGTGCCAGAACTATGGCTTGCCCAAGGTCATCCAGCAGGTGCAAGTGGAGGAGTGGGGAATCAAACCCGGTTCTCCCAGATTAGAGTCTGTGCACTTAACCACTACACCAAAATGGCAGATGACACGGTCTAGACCTGAACATTTTGCTCCCTCCACCCTTCATTTTTTAAATTTTGTAACATCTACCTGGTGAAGGGTTCTACAGAACTTGAAAGCTTCTGTCTCCTTCCTTGCTCAGGGATTTGATTCCTAGACTATGCAGAGGCAACTGCAGGAATGGGCAACTCTAGTGAATGTGTGCTAAAAAACATAAAATACACCCCCCTGAATCTCCCAAGGCAAACACAGGGACAAAACAAGAGATATTAGTTTACTGCAGCCACGATGGCTTAGAGGTCAAGAAGCTGAGATGCAGATCAGAAGGTCAGTAGTGCCACATGACGGAGTGAGCTTCCGTCTCTGGCCCCAGCTCCTGCCAACCTCGTGGCTCGAAAGCAAGAAATTGCCAGGAGATAAATAGGTACCACTTCAGTGGGAAAGTAACAGCATCCCGTGCGCCTCGGCGTTTAGTCATGCCGGCCACATGACCATGGAGAAGTCTACAGACAGTGCTGGCTCTTCGGCTTGGAAACGGAGATGAGCACCGCCCCCTAGAATTGGATTCAACTAGCTTTTGAGCAAGGGAAACCTTTACCTTTATCACCCCTCCGGTTGGGAAAAGTTAGGGTTGATAAAGTCTTTTTAAAATAGGATTTCTGCTTCGCTGTTGTTGTAGGGAAGTCAGAACTGGCAAGGAAATCTGCTTTGTATTTAGATTGCCAGATCACCAATGTAGAGCAATAAGAACAGAACATAAGGGAACATAAGAGAAGCCATGTTGGATCAGGCCAGTGGCCCATCCAGTCCAACACACGGTGTCGCACAGTGGCCAAAACCCAGGAGAGGTAAGGAGGTCCACCAGCAGGGCCAGAACTCCAGAACCCCTCCCACTGTTGCCCCCCCCCCAAGCACCAAGAATACAGAGCATCACTGCCCCAGACAGAGTGTTCCATCTATGCATTGTGGCTAAAAGCCACTGATGGAACTCTTGAAGCTGTCTGTGCTTGTAGCCACCACCCCTTCCTGCAGCATGGAATTCCACGCAATTAGGGATTGTTCCAATCTGTTTAGTGCAGTGGTTAAGTGCGTGGGATCTAATCTGGGGAAACTGGGTTTGATTCCCCACTCCTCCACCTGCAGCTGCTGGATGACCTTGGGCAAGCCATTGTTCTGTCAGAGCTGTTCTCTCAAGGACAGCTCTGGAAAGAGCTCTCTCAGCCCCGCCTACCTCACAGGGTCTCTGTTCTGGGGAGGGGGAGGGAAAAGAGTTTGTAAGCCGCTCTGAGACTCTGAGTGAAGGGCGGGGTATAAATCCAATCTCTTCTCTCTTCTTCTTCTTCTGTTCCCTGACACAATGTTCAGGGCATGATTTATCCATTAGGCACAGTAGGCACAATAGGCACAGTAGGCACAGTGCATAGGGTCCACAATACTTTTAGGGACCCACGAAAATGTTTTAAATTTCTTTAATGCTGGCTGTGTTGTTAAAGAAAGTAGAGACTAAATTAGGCAACATACCTTAAACCACAGGACAAAAGGTAGCTTGGAAAACCAAGCCAGAACCTGGAACTACGGTTTGCACCTAGACCATACAAACACTCTGGGCTGGTTTCCAACAGTCCGCTGTGAAGGGAATAGATGGTGTTGCCCACCAACACACAACACGACAGCAGCCCGCTCGGATCTGTCAGCCACAGCAGCCTCTTTCCAAGGGCCCGGGTCTCCGGCTCAGGAGCGCCTTTTAAAAAGGAGGCCTGGCCCGGGAAAACAGCAGACTTTTGATGGCTGTGGGGGAAAACAAAGAAGCTGCAATTCACAGATGTCTGCTGGAGGCAGCCCAAAGGAAGGGAGGGAGGAAGGGAAGGAAAGAGGGAGGAAATCAGGCCTGGAATATCCCAGCTCCTTGAATCCCGGCTGGAGATTTTGCAGACGTGTTATGCGTGTCCAGGGGAGGGGGAATTCTACAGAGCTGTCAAGGCCGAAGCCTGAAGAGGACCTCTTTAGTACGATCTTGCAAAAATACTCTTCTCTCCAACCCCGCAGTGTGTAAATCTGGTTGTTGTTCTTGTTGTTGGGAGCAAATTATTCCTTAAAAAAAAAACGCAAAGGAAACTTTGAATGAAAGAATGCTGAGCAGAAGATCCTGACAAAGATCCTCTTTCCTCCAGGCCCTAGTGCCCAAAGTATTCCCTATGTTGAATCAGCACAAAATTTGACCTAATCTTGTGGCTCTCTCTTCGGGTTGCCAACTCGGGTGGAAAATACCTGGAGATTTGGGGGGGTGGAGGTGGGGAGGTTTGGAGAGGGGAGGGAACTCAGCAGTTTTAATACCATAAAAGCAAAGTTGCCATATTTTGAAATGCGAAAAAAGGACATATTTCCTGACTGACTACTTCAAACAAGTGATCACTATGACTAATCCTATTTTTTAAAACCCTGCTATTTAAGATGTGATCATTGCTACTAACTGGGTATAGTCCTAACCTTTCAACCCCCAAGAGGAAATGTTCATCAGTTTTTTAAAGAGAACAAAAGGGGACGGAAACCAAAAAAAAAAGAAGACATCTGGTAACCCTACATAAACTCTACCTGCCAAAGCCGCCATTTTCTCCAGGAGATCTGATTTGTGTCATCTGAAGATCAACTGTAATACTGGGAGAGCTCCAGCCAGGCCCCACCTGGAAGTTGGCACCTGGCAACCCAACCACCTCTGACCAGAGGGGCTTCCTGAAAGCCTCTTTGCAGGTCTTTAAGGCATCAATGAAACAATCCCCACCCCTTTCATCAGGAGCCCTGCTGTCCAGCTTAGTAGCTTAGCTGCTAATGACCAATTCTCATGAATGGACAATCATTAAACTTCTCTAGAAATACACTTTGTACCTACACTGCAGGGAGAGTTTTTGCCTGGGAAGGGTAAGCATTAAGAGAGGGAAAGCAAAGCAAAAGTCATGGCCCACAAAAAACAAAAGTAAGGCTCCCTAACTAGCAAGTGTCAGAGTCCCGCAGCAATCAGTTCTCAACAACGTTCCTTCAGAAGGTTCAAGTTTATTGAGTACAGTAAAGGCAGGTGCATACATACAGTGTTAGAACTGATTGCAAGCGCAATCAGAAAGATAGAAAGATATACACACTTCATACTGGGGTCCCCTGACAGGTCGGAGCCAATCAGAAATTAGGCTGAAGCCCGCCTAAACTAACTGGTCTATGTTCCCAGCAGAAGCATCAATAGCATGGTACCAAGGTCACAGGCCTGAGCTAGCAGATAAGATGAGGCAAGGGAAAACGAAAGTTAAGATTCCAGCAGAGCAACAGACTATTCATCCACCCTTCCCCCTCCACCTGCAATGGCCATCTAGTCTCGCCTCCTGTCTCACACAGGGGCAAACCAGTTCCTCTGGAGGGCCAACAAGAGGACACACATGCCTTCCCCTGATAAGAACACAAGAAGAGCCCTGCTCAGGATCAGACCAGTGGTTCATCTAGTCCAGCCTCCTGTCTCACACAGTGGCCAGCCAGTTCCCTTGGACAGCCCACAACAGGGCATAGAGGCCGAGGCCTTCCCCTCATGTTGCCTCTCGGCTCTGGGTGCCTCTGAATGCAGAGGTTCCCCTTAGTCACCAGGGCTAGTAGCCATTGATCCTCCATGATCTATTCCTTTTAAAGCTGTTTATTCCTGACGCAGAGCCAGGCACGACAGCTTCTGGCAGCAAATCCCACATTTTAATCACTCTTTGTGTCGAGTAGTATTTCCTTTTGTCAGTCCTGAACCTACTGCCCACCAGCTTCATTGGATGCCCTCAAATTGTAGTATTTTGGGAGAGGGCCAAAAAAATTCCCTTTGTTCACTCTCTCCACCCCATGTATAATTTTATAAACCTCTATCCTTAGTCATCTCTTTTCTAAACTGAAAAGTCCCCAGGCTCTTCAGCCTTTCCTCCTAGGGAAGGTGCTCCGACCCCCTCGTGTCTTGCTTTTGCCGCCCTCTGTACTTTTCCCAGCTCTAGTGCTGCCATGTCCTTTTGCTGTACCTGAAGGAGTGAGCTCGTCCCCTGCCACAAATTTTGTCCCCCTTTAAGGTGCCCCTGGACTCTTGCTCTTTCGTTTTGGGGATAGGGTGACCGGAACTGAACACAGTCTTCCAAGCGAGGCCGCATTCTTACCGTGCCGGCCGTTTTATTCTCCATCCCTTCCTGGAACACCCAGAGAGCCGCGCTAAGACCCTGCGGGCTCCGTCCGGGCCTGCCCCCTGCCTGCCTTCCCCCCACCCTGCGAGCGGCCGAGCGGCTCCGGGGGATCAGCGGCTGCGGCAGAAGGAGCAGGCGGCCGGCCGCAGCAGGGAGCCGGGCGGCATGGAGCGGCGGAGCCGGGGGCTGCTGCTGCTGGCCGGCCTGCTGCTGGCGGCGGCGGCGGCGCCTCC
>NW_015173164.1:523135-537258 GCF_001447785.1 Gekko japonicus
GGGCGCGGCGCTCGGGGAGCTGCTGTCCGGCGGCGCAGCGGACGAGTGGCTTCGGGAGATGGACCTTTTCGGGCGCGTCCTCCAGCGCGCCTCCTGCCTGCGGCGATGCAAGCGCGGCCTGCCCGCCTTCCAGCTCCGCTACCCGCCGGCCGAGACCCTGCGGGACTTCCAGCGGCGCACCCCTTACCTCTACCTGCACTACGCGCTCTACAAGGTGAGCGGCGGCGCCCTCCGAAGGCCGCCCGGGCAGCCCGGCCCTGTGCCTGAGGCCCACTGAGGTCAGCGAGCCTATGGAGGAGGGATGGTAATAATAAGGTTACCAGATGCCCACTTTTTAGAGGACCTGGCCTTCTTTTTTGGGTGGCCCTCCTCTTTGGGGCTTTTAAAAAAACACTAATGAAAGTGGCCTCTTTTGGGGTTGGAAGGTTAGGAATATTCCTTGTGATTAGCTTAAATAGGAGTTAGGGGTATTTTAAAAGAGATTTGTCACTGGGATCTCTTGTTTGAAGTAGTCAGTTGGGAAATATGGCCTCTGTTTTTGCTTTTCAAATTATGGTAACCGTAGATGATAATGCATGTTGGGATAAGTGTTGTTGGGATAAACTCAGTGTGACCTGGGTGGCCCAAGCTAGTCAGATCTCGTCAGATCTCGGAAGCTAAGCAGGGTGTCAC
Organism: Gekko japonicus; assembly: GCF_001447785.1. NCBI lineage: Eukaryota > Metazoa > Chordata > Lepidosauria > Squamata > Gekkonidae > Gekko > Gekko japonicus. Next base: position 523,808 of record NW_015173164.1, read on the forward strand.
TGGTCAGTATTTGGACAGGAGGCCACCAAGGAATATCAGGGTCATAACTGGGAGGCAGGAAATGGCAAACCACCTCTGAATGTCTCTTGCCTTGAAGACCCCATAAAGGGTTGCCATAAGTCAGATGTCACTTGAGGGCGCTTTCCACACACCCCTCTCAATTCCTGTGTTATTCTGCATGGGATCCTTCTGTTGCAGTAAAAAGAAACAGGAGGCGTGGTGGCATCTTAAAGACTGAGGTCGATTTGGCTTCCCTGTAAGTTTGCACGCAAGCCCTGACCAGTGTTCCCTCTAAGCTGAGCGTGTGAGCTAGCTCACAGTTTTTTAGCCTCCAGCTCACACATTTTTGTCCTAGCTCAGGAAGGATGGCTGCCAGAGCAAACTGATTTATGCAGCAGCCAGATCGCTGGCTCACGACTTTAATGCCGGTAGCTCGCAAAGTGGAATTTTTATTCACAAGACTCCACAGCTTAGAGGGAGCACTGATTTTAAGCTCTTGTCAAGAGCACAAGAGTCACGGTGGCGTAGTGGTTAAGAGCAGTGTTCCCTCTAAGCTGAGTCAGTGTGAGCTAGCTCACAGTTTTTTTAGCCTCCGGCTCACACATTTTTGTCTTAGCTCAGGAAGGATGGCTCCGGGGCAAACTAATTGATTCAGTAGCCAAATTGCTCGCTCACAACTTTGACGCCAGTAGCTCACAAAGTGGAATTTTTGTTCACAAGACTCCACAGCTTAGAGGGAGCACTGATTTTAAGCTCTTGTCAAGAGCACAAGAGTGGCGTAGTTGTTAAGAGCAGTATTCCCTCTATGCCGAGTTAGTGTGAGCTAGCTCACAGTTTTTTTAGCCTACGGCTCACACATTTTTGTCTTAGCTCAGGAAGGATGTCTCCGGGTCAAACTAATTGATGCAGTAGCCAAATCGCTCGCTCACAACTTTGATGCCAGTAGCTCACAAAGTGGAATTTTTGGTCACAAGACTCCACAGCTTAGAGGGAGCACTGATTTTAAGCTCTTGTCAAGAGCACAAGAGCAACAGTGGCATAGAGCCCAGGCTAGCCCGATCTCTGTCAGATCTCAGAAGCTAAGCAGGGTCGTCCCCAATAAGGATTTGGAAGGGAGACCGCCAGGGAATACTACGCTTGTGACGGGGAGGCAGTCATTCAGCTGGGGGGTGGGGTGTCTCTGTCTGAAGGCCTGAGATGTGGTGGTTTGGCATAGTGGATGAGGAGTGTGGGGCCCGGTTCCCCACTGGTAGGCCTGCATAGACTGGTTTGTGCTGAATTATTGTAATAGGCATGGATTGTTTCAATGGAGCAGATTTCCAAGTGTGTAGGCCAGGGGTGGTCTTAGCCAAAGGGCAGTAGGGTCAGCTGTCCTGTGCTGTGGGTGTCCGATTGCCCATGGCTCCATCCCTCTGGTGGAAGGGGGGAAAGACCAGACTCCCACTGTGGTCACTTACACCTGTTCTGTCTGGGGTAGGGTTGCCAGTCCCTAGTTGGGGGAGGGGGATCCCTGGTTTAGCGGTCTCCTGCCCACAGCTGGCCAGCGGGAGGAAATCCCCTACCCCAGGGGCATCGTTCTGGTTTTTGGGTAAAACTCTATAGTTTTAGGGTGATTTTATCATAGAGTTGTTCCCCAAAACCAGAGTGCCACCCCTGATTTGCCTGTGTCACTTCCTGTGACATCAGCAGATGGGGGGGTGATGCTTCCTGCTCCTGGAACGTCCCCTTTAACGCCCTGCCGGCATCTCAAAGGGACCTGGAAACCCTCGTCCGGGGCTTGGGCTGGCGTACTTGCAAGGACAACCACTCATGCCCACTCTGTCCAAGTCTTGGGCCACCAGCTACTAGCAAAGGCTCCCAGTCTCTTTAAACAGGGTGAGGGTTGCCCCTTGCTTGTCTCCAGCAGGAGGAGTGGTGGGGAGGTGGGGTGGTGGCAGTTATTTTGGGGGCCCATCCTGGAGTTTTGCTCACGGCCCAGAATCACACCATCTGGTGTAGGCCTTAGAGCCAGGGCCAGTCCAAGGTTTTTTTGAGCCCTAGGCGGGGCTACCTTCTGGCGCCCCCCCTGTGCCCACCAATTATGGAGTTGCCAACCTCCAGGTGGGGCCTGGGGAGAAGGAGTGCACACCACACCTTGGCTGCTTCCCTCGGGGTGCACGGGCCCCTTCTTCTCCCCCCCCCGAGCTACAGGAGGGCCCGGTGGTACTTGCCAATGGCTCCGGTGCCTGGAGGTTGCGGTCCGGGCAAGGCTGAGGGGCCTTCCTCCAATCCCTGGGAGGGGGGCAAGGGAGGAGCCCAACTCTCAGGTGACATGGGGGGTGGCTGCTTCCCTGGTGCCTCTCACGGGAACAAGGCAAGGAACGCCAGAGGGGGGGGGAGATTACTGCGGTCACACACACACCCATCCGAATCTTCCACTGTCCTTGTGGGCCAAAAAAAAGTGGGCACAGGGGGGCTCCCCCCCCCGCCTCTTCCTCCTCGCAGGCCTGCCCCCCAGAGAGCCAGGCCCGCGCAGCAAACTGAGCTGTGGAAAAGCAGCCAGCGGCGGGGCGAGCAGAGGAGCGGGCTTTCGTGCGTGGCGGCCCAAGCTGGTTTAAGGAGCCCTTTTTTGTGACTGGGGAAGATTTTGGTGCTGGCGGGGGGCGGTCCGGAGGGGCAGTGGAAACTTCCTGGTCACCCCGCGCCCGGAGCGCTCCTCTCCGCCTAGCTAGCCAGCTCCTGGATGCGTCTCTGGCTGCCTCAGAGCCTCTGCCTGGTTTGCCTCCTGCCACCGCCAGTGGCGGTGGGGCGAGACAAAAGCGAGTGGCAAGGCGGCAGCCAGGCCAGTCGGACAGTGGAGGGCGGTGGCAGGAGGCGAACCAGGCAGCCGGGCGCCCCCTGGCAGGCAGCAGCTGAGGCAACTTTGGCACGCTGGTTCCCCGCCTCGGCGCCCCCTCTGTACTTGGCCCTTCACTCCGCCTCGCCTTTCACCTCCTCAGCCGCCGCGCCCTCTGCCAGCTCGCCCAGCAGCACCAGCGCTGCCAGAGGAGCAGAGCAGCAATGGTGCACGGGCTTTTGAAGCCTCCCCCGCACCCCATCCAGGGCCCGCCGCCCCATCCAGGGCCCAGCGCTCTAGGCGAATGCCTAGTTCACCTAGTGGGTGAGCCGGCCCTGGTCAGGGCCTAAACGCGGACTCGGTCTTAGCCTCTTTGCAGCCCCATAATTCAGCCCTGCAGTGTATGGATGAAAATACTCCTGATTGGCTACAGAGTGCTTTTTTTCCATTACTGAGTAACTGTGGAGTCCCCTTACATGAGGTGGGGGGCTGCAGAAGAGTTTTTAGACCATAGGTTGTCTCGTTGGTCTTCAAGCAAATATCAGAAACAAAGGCTACGTCTTACTACCTTTTATTAAGCCCCACCCAAAACGTCACCAGACTGTGTGCTGTCTCCAAAGAGGTTTGAGGCTCAGCATTTCTTTTTCTAACCTGGATGGCCCAGGGCGGCCTCATTTTATCAGATCTCAGAAGCTACTCAGGGATGATCCTGGTTAGAAGACCACTGAGGAAGTCCAGGGTTGCCAAACAGAGGCAGGCCGTGGCAAACCACCTCTGAGCATCTCTGTCCTGACCTGGATGGCCCAAGCTAGCCCGTTCTCGTCAGATCCCGGAAGCTAAGCAGGGTCAGCCGTGGTTAGTACTTGGATGGGAGAACACCCAGGAAGACCAGGGTTGCTATGTAGAGGCAGGCAACAGCAAACCACCTCTGTTCGTCTCTTGCCTTGAAAACCGTACGGGGTTGCCGTAAGTTGCCTAACCCTAACCTTTTGTTCCGGGAAGTAAGGGACATAGGGACAAATCCTAAAGAGGTCCTTCTGTAGAACGTTGGAGTAGCTCTGCTTGATGAGGCCAGTGGTCCATTTTGTCCAGCATCCTGTCTTTTTTTTTTTTTTTAAACCCAAAAGGGGTATTTTTATTTTTCAATAAACTACAAAACTACAAAGAAAATATCAGGACGGGAACTACATCTAGGGATAAAGGAAAGATAACCACACTACTAAAACCCCAAGAGGAGGTTAATATCACAATATACTTGTAGAGTATCACAATATACTTGTAGAGTTCTTGTTTATCTCAGCTTCAATGTTTATATGTTAATATGTTAGTTGTTATGAGAGAACTTTCTGATCATCTTCTTATTCTTAGCTTCAAAAGGCTATTTTCTGAGTCCTTCTTCCTTTACTTCGGCTTTCTGTCTCTAAAATCGTATACAACTCTAGCAGCACTTGCACCCATTTCTGCAGCGGAGTCCTCTTCCATTCCAGAGATGGCAGAGTCACTAGATTTCGTTTCTTCCTCCTTGGACTCTTCCTCCGTTCCCAGCTGGCACCGCAAAAACTCTTTAGCTTTAAAAGTGGAATCTATCTTCTCTCTTTTATCGTTGATCTTGAAGATGACACCCTCCAGAATCGCCCACCTGTACTGTCTTTTAACAGTGGCCTGCAGAGACGTTTTAAGTCTCTGTAGAGGCCACTGGCAATCTGCCCTCCCCTGCTGACCGTTCATCAGCATCTGTCAGCCAGAGGTGTTTTGCCTCTGAGCCAAAACCCCTTTCAGTCCCTCAAATGAACAAAAAACAAACAAAATCTTGTGGCTTCCACTGAACACCAGACCAGTTTCCAAGCTCATACTTTCTGGATCATCTTTGAACTGAGGCTTAAAGTTGTCTGTAAAACGCTAAAGCCATGCTCTCAGGAGGGGCTGTAGCTGAGTGGTAGAACATCTGCTTGGCGTGCAGCAGGTCCCAGGTCCCATCCCTGGCATCTGCAGATAAAAGGGCCAGGTGATGGGAAAGACCCCCACCTAAGACCCTGGAGAGCCACTGTCAGGAGACAGTACTGGCCTGGAGGGGTAAATGGCCTGATTTGGTATATGGCAGCCTCGTGTGTTCCTCCCCCCAGGGGCCTTTTTCTAAGTGCCTCTTCTTGTCTTAAAAGCTTCCCACAGAGAAAGTACTTCTGTACAGGAGCCACCATGACTCTGCTGTAGAAAGATGCAGAACTTTTGCTCTCTGCATACATGTATACAACAGTGCTTCAGACAGTGACCGACTGCAGTTCCCCAGCATTAATTTAAATCTGTAGAGAGAATAGCCCGTTATGTGTATCACGTGCAGTGTTCCCTTTAAGCTGAGTTGATGTGAGCCAGCTCACAGTTCTTTAGCCTCCGGCTCACAGATTTTTGTCTTAGCCCAGGAAGGATGGCTCCAGAGCGAACTAATTTAGGCAGCAGCCAAATCGCTTGCTCACAACTTTAATGCCAGTAGCTCACAAAGTAGAATTTTTGCTAAGACTCCACACCTTAGAGGGAGCATTGATCACATGTACATTTCCTTTCCGGATCACTGTTTGTGATGGTCACAACACGTGCCTCTCCCCCACGGGAGAGCTGTAATAGGCTGTGACTTCTTTTTGAGAAGGGCCATAGCTCAGTGGTAGAGCATCTGCTTGGTAGGCAGAAGGTCTCATGTTCAATCCCCAGTTTAGAAGGGCCAAGCAATAGCTGAAATGGAAGGCCTGTACTTCATTTTTTTGGGGGGGGGAATGCCATCACGTACAGCAATTCTGGTCGTCAATTATACACCTCATTTATACGATAACAGGAGTGGACTTACCTTTAGACCCGGCGTTCCTCCTTCTTGGCCACTGGTCGTCAGATGAACCTCCTGTAATGAAAAGTTAATTAACGTTCTGCTCACAGCTGCAAAATCATCTATAGCCCGATTTTGGAAGAGCACTAACCCGCCCATGGTTGCCTCCTGGGTCTCCATTGTCTGGGACTATTTCATGTTGGAAAAATGTACTGTTTATTTTGACGCTTCTCGGAGTGAGTGGGAATTGTATAGTTCCTTAGATAAATGGTCCTTATTTTTGGAAAAGGTGGAACAAGGGGAGTTGATTGTTTAAGTGGGTCATGGGAGGGTGTCATTCTATGTCCCCATGTTATACTGCTTTCATTCTTTACTTGACCATAGTGATTTGTATGACTGTCTCAAGCTTTATTGTTCATGTCTTTTGAAATATTAAAAATTTATATATATAAAAAAAGCCCTGTACTTAAGATCCTGGAAGGCCTCTACCAGTCTGAGTAGGAAATATTGACCTTGATGGAGCAGAGGACTGATTCGGTATAAAGCGGCTTCACATGTTCCCAAATGGGTATTGTGCATCTACAAAGTGAAGACGTAGCAACATAGAGCTGGAAGGGACCTCAAGGGTCATCTAGTCCAACCCTCTGCACAATGCAGGAAATTCACAACTATGGTACTGCCCCCCCTCCCCCAGTGACTCCTGCTCTGTGCCCAGAGGAAGGCAGAAAACCTGCAGGATTCCTGGCCAATCTGGTCTGGAGAAAAATTCCTTCCTGATCCCAAAGCGAAACCCTCAAATTGTCCCACTTTATCACCCGCGTGAAAGAGTCGTCTTACTTCCAGCCTGGTAGCTGAGACGTGGCAAGCTAAACACAGAAGACCTTCCGTCTTTTTCTTTCTTTTCTTTCGTGCTTGGGAGCGATCTCCAGTTTGAGCAGTACAACCTCTGTCATCTGGAGCCAAAATTGCCTTGAGCGAGGATCAGCCCTGTCAATTTCAGTTGCTGGGATCTCAGCATTCTGCAGTTCATTCTCCAGATGGGGTTCAAAGGCCTCTCAAAACGCCTGCCCCTTCCCCAGTGAACCATCTCATCTGGCGATCTTGCACAGAGATCTTGCACATCTACCTGTGAGACTGCCCTGTGTAACCATCCACCAAGGTGCATTTTGGGGGGCTTGTTTTGCAAACTCCCACACAGAAGGGCTTTGCATTTGTGTATTTGGGGCATTTTATCTCACCCTTCTTCCATGGAGTTCAGAGTCGCGCGTGTGGCCCTCCCCTCTTTCATTTTATCCTCTCAACAACCTTGCGAGGTAGGTTAGGCTGTGACTGGCCCAAGGTCACCCAGAAAGTTTCATGGTGAGTGGGGGTTTGAACCCGGGCCTCCCCAGGCCTGCCCTCCACCATGCTGTAACAATTACACTGCTGCTATAGATCCCGGTAGATAGCTCTGAAGCAGCAAAACAAAGATTTTTTTGCAGCAACTTGTAAAATTTGCCAGGAAGCAATTAAGAGGTGCAGTTGGATTCTAATAATTAGATGCGGTAATTTTTAATATTTGTTTAATTTTTAATTTTTTAAAATTGTATACTGTATATTTATATGATCTTGAAGTAATGTCTTAACTGTTTTCATGCTGGTCTTGAACCGTATTAACAATTCACTGAACTGAACTGAACTGAAAAGTTTGAGTCCATTGGCACCTTTAAGACCAACAAAGTTTAATTCTGGGTATCGTGTGCATGCACACTTCTTCAGAGACCCGAAGGTCTGATCAGGCTAGCCCGCTCTCATCAGTATCTGAAGAAGTGTGCATGCGCACAAAACTTATACCCAGAATTAAACTTTGTTGGTCTTAAAGGTGCCCCTGGACTGTACGAAGCAACTTCGGCCACTCAACGTGGGATTTTTCCACCCGTGTCTTTCTGGCACCCAAGGATGTTGCATTCGTCAGCAAACAACATCTGATTTTCTTCTTTGTGTGCCTGTTTCTTTACCCTCTTGCCCTCTTCTGTTTTGTGGTGCTCTGGCCCTTTAAACCTGAGCCTTCTCCGGCAGGGTGTCCAATGAGCAAGATGTGCCTTTGTCAGCAGCAGCAGCTCTCGGTCTTTCTTTACGGTTCTCTCCTCCCCCTCTCTCTTCCCCACCTCCTTCGCTAATGAGGTAGGTCCCCCACCCACCCCAGCCACTGCCCCAGCCCTCCTGTACCAAAGGCGCTCCAGTGCCACGTCCCGGCATCCGGTTTCCTGCCTTCCCAGGCAGACAGAGGCAGCCCACAGACCCGGCTCGCTTCTTAGCCTCCCTGGGCCTCCATTCTTCCTTGGCAGGCTGCCGCTTTCTTGTGCACACTCCGAAGCTTGGAAATATTTTGGGTCTGAAAGTGAAAGAGCCTGGTTAGCCCGATCCCATCAGATTTCGGAAGCTGCTATATTAAAGATATCATAGCACTGGGAAAGGGCAACTAAAATTATTAAGGGGATGATACACCTTCCCTGTGAAGAAAGGTTAAAGAGGTTAGGGATCTTTAGCTTGGAGAAACGATAGAGGTTTACAAAATTATGCATGGGATAGAGAAAGCAGAGAAAGAAGTGCTTTTTTCTCTGTCTCACAATACAAGAACTTGTGGGCAGTCAGTGAAATCAATTAGAAGTCGGCAGATAAAAGGAAGTGCTTCACCCAAAGGGAAATTAAGATGTGGAATTCACTGCCGCAGGATGTAGTGACAGCTACAAGCAGGGCTTTTTTTGTAGAAAAAGCCCAGCATGAACTCATTAGCATAATAAGCCACACCCAACAGCAGAAACTCATTAGCATATTAGGCCACACCTCATGCCTTCCCTTGGCTTGCCTAGGCACCCCGCGGCTGCAGGGAGCCTGGGCAAGCCCCCCCTTGAAGGGAAGGGAAGGCGGTTGTGGGGAGCCTGGGCAAGCCAGTCCTTGGACAGGCCAGGGAAGGCATGCCCGCCCGCCTCAAGAGTGGGGGGGTCCGCTCTCCAGGCCTTCCCTCTGTAGCCACACACATAGAGGTTTTGGCTGTAGTGGCCATGGCCAAATCTGAGGCCAGCCAGAACTTCATTCCTACCCAAAGATAGCCCTGGCTACAAGCATAGATAGCTTCAAGAAGAGATTGGACAAATATATGGAGTGGAGGTCCATCAGTGGCTATTAGCCACAACATATAGGTGGAACACTCTGGGGCAGAGAGGCTCGGTATCCTTGGTGCTTGGAGGGCCACAGTGGGAGGGCTTCTGGAGTTCTGGCCCCACTGGTAGACCTCTTGATGGCCCCTGGGTTTTGGCCACTGTGTGACACAGAGTTATTGGACCGGACAGGCCATTGGCCTGGTCTAACATGGGCTTCTGTTATGTTGTTATGTAGCTAAGCAGGGTCAACCTTGGCTAGTGTTTGGATGGGAGACGTGCTAGGAGTACTAGGGTCATGGCACACAGAGGGTGTGTTCAGACGGGGTGTGTCAGCCGGCATAAACTGTACCGGTTGGAACCGTTGCAGTTTATGCTGGCTGAAACGCGATCACACTTACCTCCTGTCTGCGGAGCCCATTGCTGTATGCCCGTTCACACACAGCGGGCGTCGGCATTTTTTTTTAAACTCAGTTTGCACATGCGCATAGGCAGCCATCCACAGAATGGCGATCTTCACGCATGCGCAAAACACCCCGTCCTGAAAAGCATGCCCTGAAGACAGGATTTACCTTTAAAGTTTAAAGAGCAAACTTGCCTCCCTGAGGTCCCGGACTCCTCTAAAACATTAAACTAAGGACCTTTTCTTTTCTTTTTTAAACAAACGCCGGGGCGAAGCTTCACCCAAGCGCATATTGCCGACCTACAAAATGGCAGGCGAAAATCGGAAGCCTCGGGCTTCCGAACAGAAGTGGCTCTACAACGGTGGAAAGCAATCAGACGGGGGGGTAAAGCGATTACAACCGTTGCATTCAGGATACCACCACTTGGGGACCTAGTGGCAGAATACAACGGTTTAAAGCTCTTTGCAACGGTTAGGGACGGAAGGCAGATGTTCACCGTGTGAACGCCGGTAAGTACACCGATTCCAACCGGCACCTATACCGTTGGAAATGCCCTGTCTGAACGCACCCAGAGTCCGACAATAGCAACCCACCTCTGAACAACTATTGCTCTGACCTCCATAAGTCAGCTGTGATTGACAGCAAAAAAATAGTAATGAAAGAGGTACGGAGTAGGGGGTGGGAATTGCTGCAGAGTTCTTTGGGTCGCAGAATGTTGCTACAGACTGCACCTTGCACACAAGCTGGTCTAGCAGCTTGAGATGCGGTGGGAAGGCAAAGGCAAGAAGTTTGCCAAGGAGCAATATTGCAACATCGTAGGAGTCAAATCAAATGCCTTCTGTGTAGCCGTTGGCTGCATTTATATCCAGTCTCTCTCAGCCAAATTCACATGCACCCACACTCACACATGCACACACCCTCTAGCCAGCTGGAGGATGCATCAAGCCCTTTCTCTGGCCTCCTGGGCTTCTGAAACCTGGCTGTTACCAGTCATCATATTTGTGAACTGATCTTTGCAATAATTCAGTCTAGAAAACAAACAGAAGTTGTGCAGTTAATTGCCAAGCTATCCACACTGGACAATGGTGAAGTTCCAAACAAAGAGCATCCTGTGTCTGTGTTCTTACCAGGGGGGCCCTGATGTACAGGTCTGGCTGTGGTTACTCAATGGTGAAAGAAAATGTGTTGATTCCTTGACTTCATTTATACCCGGCCTTTCTCCCTAATGGGGATCCAAAGCAGCATAAAATTCTTCTCCTCCATTTTAAAGTATTCCTTATGAGTGAAGTCCAGGCTGCAGCACTGGAAACAGATGCTACAGTTTAGACCTGACTCCTGTTACCCTGAATTAGGGGTGTTTGGGAATTTAAGAACATAAGAGAAGCCATGTTGGATCAGACCAATGGCCCATCCAGTCCCACACTCTGTGTCACACAGTGGCCAAAACCCAGTTGCCATCAGGAGGTCCACCAGTGGGGCCAGAACTCCAGAAGCCCTCCCACTCTTGCCCCCCAAGCACCAGGAATACGGAGCATCACTGCCCCAGACATAAGAGTTCCTATCTATACCTTGTGGCTAATAGCCACTCATGGACCACTGCTCCATATATTTATCCAATCCCTTCTTGAAGCTGTCTATGCTTGTACCCACCACCACTTACTGCAGCAGTGAATTCCACGTCTTAATAATTCTTTGGGTGAAGAAGGGAGAAAGGGAGAAAAGTATTTTTGTCTCTAGCTTCTCTATCCCATGCATAATTTTGTAAACCTCTATCCTTTCACCCCTCAGTCGTTGTCTCTCCAAGCTAAAGAGCCCTAACCTGTTTAACCTTTCTTCATAGGGAAGGTGTTCCACCCCCTTAATCATTTTAGTAGCCCCTTTCTGCACTTTTTCCAATTCTGTAATATCTTTGTGGAGGTGCAGTGACCAGAACTGTACACAGTATTCCCAATGAGGCCGCACCATGGATTTATACAGAGGCATGGTGGCTCAAGTGGTTAAGACCGGTCTGCAGTTCAGCAGTTCGAGACCCGAGTGCCACGTGACGGAGTGAGCTCCCGTCTCTGGCCCCAGCTCCTGCCAACCTAGCAATTCAAAAGCAATAAATTGCAAGTAGCTAAATAGGGATAGGGGAGGTAACAGCGTTCCATGTGCCTCGGCGTCTAGTCATGCCGGTCACATGACCACGGAGAAGTCTTTGGATAGCGCTAGCTCTTCGGCTTGAAAACGAAGATGAGTACCGCATCCCTAGAGTCAGATTCGACTGGCTTTCGAGCAAGGGAAACCTTTACCGTTACCTATTATGATACTGGCTGATTTGTTTTCAGTCCCCTTCCTAATTTCATGAGTGTCTACAGTCAGTGGTTAATTTCTAGAAAAAAGATGCACAGATAGACTTAAATTTGTATGAATGCTACATTCTCTGGTCGGGAAGGCCAGTTCCTAAACCCAGAGAGAGGTTTGTGTGGGGGGGGGGGTTTCTCTCATTAGGTGGATTGTAAACATGGGAAGGGACCTATGCCTTTTATCCTAGTCTGTTTTAGGCACATATGTTTTAACAAGTAGATTGCTCAGAGAGAAGGAAAATATACAACGTACATGCTTAGAAGTAGACCCCTGCGTTATTGCTTTTATATTTGAGGGGTTGGGAATTGTTGCTTCAAAATCCACTATTTATTCCAAATTGCTTTGGGTGGCTAATGAAGGGGGGTTGTAGTTGTACAGCCATATTGGTACATGCAGAATCCATAAACAAGAGAGAAATCCATGTAATACCTTTTATTGGTGCTGGAAAATGTGGTCAAGTTGCAGACAACTTCGGTGACCCCCATGGGGTTTTCAAAGGCAAGAGACAAACAGAGGTGATTTGCCACTGCCTGCCTCTGCCTGTACTTCCTTGGTGGTCTCCCATCCAAATACCAACCGGGGCCGACCCTGCCTGGCTTTCATGATCTGACAAGACTGGGCAAGCCTGGCCCATCCAAGTTAAGGCAATAATTAAGTGCCATGAAATTGTAGCCAATTTACAGCGACCCTGCAGGGTTTTCAAGGCAAGGGACAAACAGAGGTGGTCTGCCATTGCCTGCCTCTGCGTAGCGGCCCTAGACTTCCTTGGTGGTTTCCCATCCAAGTACTGACCAGGGCCAACCCGATTTAGCTTCCAAGATCTGATGAAATTGGGCTAACCTGAGCCGTCCAGGTCAGGGAAATACCTTGTATTAGGGCCAATCAAATAGACACAAAACATTATGCAGACTTTTGAGCTCTCCGGGACCCTTCATCATGCTGGACGTTACAAAATGTAAAAATTAAGAGAGGACCCACTGAAAGAGGCCTGGTGGAAGGGCAGGAAGGGTGGAGTCTGTGCTGAATTATATTCCAGACTCCTCGTCATTGACTTATGGACTAATATTGACCAGCAGTCCACACCTGGCTGTAATTGGAGCTTGCAAAAACAAGCCATAAAAGTCCAATTTAAACAGATAATAGAAAGAATCTCTGTTTATAAGGCCTTTGTAAAAGGACAGTAAGTTTCTAGACTAGGGGTGTCACACATGCAGCCCGGGGGCCGGATCAGGCCCCCAGAGGGCTTCTCTCAGGCCCGCAGTGGAACTGGCTGTCTCCTGCTTCTTCTTCCAGTTCTGCTGCTGCTGCGTCATCGTAGGTTTGCAGCTTACAGATACACGCCTGAACAGCATACTCAAATTGCAACAGCACAGACATTTTGATGCAATAATTCAGAGCAAGAGGTGTCAGTTATCAGATACTGTTAAATAAACAAAATATTGCAAGAGTGCTAATGTTTTAAGCATGTTTTTATTTTAAGTTAAAAAAACCTTTGTTTTTGTGTCCTTTATAAAGTTTATATCTCTGCTAGCTGGCATTACATTTTATGACACACATGACCTGCCCAACAAGGTCTCATTTATGTCAGATCTGGCCTTCATAACAAATGAGTTTGACACCCCTGTTCTAGACCTCCTTGCAGTCAAATAACCTTGCATTAGGAAGTGTTGCAGAGGTAAGTTTTGAAAATGTGAGGTCAAAGATTGGTGAAGTTACTTTTTTTCTTCCAGCGGGTGCGGGCTGAAAAATATCGATGCGTATTCTCCGGGCCAGTGAACGGTCTAAAGGAGAGTTTAAGGAAGTCATCGGGAAGAAGGCTTCCTTCCCCTGTGCTCTCCCGTGTCCCAAAAATAGTGTTTTCTTTTTCTGCCCCAGAGCAGCAGAGGTGAGGTGAGCTTTATTGTCCCTGAGCTTTATTGTCCCTGCCGGGATCC
>NW_015173164.1:537325-542379 GCF_001447785.1 Gekko japonicus
CGGAGACTGTTTTTCCCGTTTGGCTGGCCCTGGAGGGATGATTTAAACAGCAGGTCTGCGGTCCTGACTCAGGAACTCGCAATTTAATAGCAACAGGTCAGCAAAGAAAAAGCCAGGTCGTGGGAGCAGTTTCCCTGTGAATAAATGTCTTTGTCTGTGTTTGAGGTCAATGGGCTCAGGCAGTCCTCAGCAGCCCCAGTACGAAGGATCAGCAACAAGCCACGGGTGGGCCACGCTCCCTCCTCCCTTTTTGTGCACAGTTTTGCTTTCAGCTTCCTTTTTCCGGCTACACTGACCGAAATGGCAAACCGTGCTTAGCGCTTTTCCTCCAGACTGGGGACCCTATTTCAAGTGGCACTGCGGTGTTTGATTTTACTTTGCAGGCACAGGATCCCTGGTAGTTTGCAGATTCACATGTCATGGTTGGCGGTGGCTAGACCAAAAGAGGAATCTGGAGGATTGTCAGAACTTAGCCAGAGCATCCAGATGGGGGTATCTGTGTGAAATATATGGCAGCAAAACAAAACAGGAATCCAGGGACTCCGTAAAGACTAACGATGTTTATTCCAGCATCAACTTTCATGAGCTGACTTCCTCAGATAACCAGAAGTGTTAATCCATTAGACCGGGAATCCCCAGTGTGGTGCATGTAGGTGCCGTGGTGCCTGCCAACACCTTTCCTGGTGCCTGCCAGGTGTTTTTAGAAAGTGGTTGGGGCCTGGTAGGGCTTTTGCCAGCAAGGCTTCTGATTGGCCACTGGAGATTTGGTTGGCTGTGCAGATTCTTTAAAATGTTGCTTTGGCAGCTGCTGCCACCACAGCACAAGGATCTATACTGTGTGACTGTGTGACTGGTTGCCTGTACTGACTTTGAGTCCAGGTCCTTGGCAGGAACAGAAGAGCATCCATTTCTCAATCAGCAATGGACAATAGCAGCAAAGGTGCTTGTGACATCCTTGCTTATTGGGGAGACGGTTTCTCCTTTAAAACACACTCTGTGTACATGAACTTGGTAGATTTCCGCTGCCACCAGGAATTAAAAATTCCAAATCTCAATATTTTGGTAGGATGGCCCAGTGTCTGGGCGCTTCAGAGGACTGTGTGGCCCTGAGGAAGGACTGTTCTGATTTCTGGGATAAGTTTAAACAAATAATGATTTATTTATAAAAGAACAAAATAGGTTTCTGGGTATTTTTGAACTGTTGTTGAAGAAAGAAAATATAATTGACAAAGCTTGGCATCACACACAGTCTCTCATATACCCTCTCTCTCTCTCTCTCTCTCTCTCTCTCTCTCTCTCATATATAGCTCCTAAGGCTATAAGAGGAGGCTTGAACATGTATGGAAGAAACCTGCCAAACTCTCAGAGGCCAAAGAAGGAACTTCATCAGTCCTGTTTCCTACTCTACCAAATGGGAATAAACCGTGACAAACTAACTAATGATTACTTACTTAACAAATGCATTTTTGGGAAGGGAGCTGCGTTAAGGATTTTTTCTTATGTTCATTGGCTGCTGTCAGGTCGCAAAGAATGTTATCTGTACTACTCCTGCTTTGAAAAAATCTCTTGAATCACAGCTTCACACCGGCATCTGTGTTGCAGGACATTTTTAACAGGATTTGAAGCCTCTTTGATGTGGATACACTGATGAGGTGTGAAATGCATCTTCCACTTCTTAAGAAGACTCATCCCTTTCATTGAATGCTTTACAATTAGGACTGTACACCTTTGGTGGAATTTCTGAACTTTTAACAAACAGAGATTATATTTTTTGATGGAATCCATTGAATATTTTCATATACATTGCACTGTTCACTTAAAATTATAAAAACAATAAAATGCATTCATAAGTAATTATCACTAGTTAGTTTGTCACGGTGTATTCTCATTTGGTTTCAATGTTTCCGTGATTCTTTCTTTGTTTGGTTTCTGTTTGCTACTGTGGCTTCTGAAATTTTGCCATACATTGTCAATATCCCCTGGTACCCTTTAAAAAAAAAAAAAGCCTTGTCTTTCCCTTTACAACAAACAAAAGTGGAAATGTTGTATCCTGTGTATGATACCAAATTTGGTATATTTCCAACGTGGTCATGGAATATACAAAGCCTTCAGTGTGGCTGCCTCACAAAGCCGTATCCAGACCTGCCGTCATGGGCCCATCGCAGAGAGCAGCTTGTTAGGTATGCAACTCAACAATGAAGTAAGTAACAAGTGAATTAGCTTTATTAAGGTCCCGTTCACACGAGGGGATTTGGGCCGGGAGCGGGACGGTTCGGGGGCGGAGCAAATGGTCGCGATCACACCACAACATCTGGGAAGCATAGTGCTTCCGTCCCCGAACTGGCCCATCCACGTGATAAACCGCTTTGAGTTGGAACCACCTACCGAGGTGGTTCATCTCAATCCGGGAGTCTGATCGCCGGCGCATCCTTGCGCCGGCGCGTCCCCGGCTCCTAGGCGAACTGCGCATGCTCCGACATGCGCAGTTCGGCTGGCTCGCCGTCCAATCTGTGTTTTCTCCCCGGCGTCTGATCGTGCCGGGGAGAAAGGCGGCGCGGCCAGGGGATCCGTGAGATCCCGCCGCGCCGTTTCAACTTTGGCGCGGCTTTTAAAAGCCACGCTTTTTGGCGGATTTTCCCCTGCCGTGTGGCAGGGGCCTGTGAACGAGAACTTCCAAAGATCACACAGCATCAGACTCCACACGACTCCACACACACAGATAGCAGTGGAGCACAGCTCCTTTTTAAACTCTCCTGGGCTGGTGTAGCCACACCCTTGCATAGTTAAGGTCCAATCATATTGCATAGATAACTACCAATAATTTGTCTTCCCTCCAGCACAGACCTCTTACATTTCATTGGTTACAGAACATGCTTCAGCCAATGGTGTTGTTCCAGATTAGAATCCGGCAGAGGTTTCAAGCTTAACATTGTGTTTTAATGGTTAAGACACAACACAGCCCCTGAATCCTGACTAGAATGGCTTCATCCGTTGTGAAGAAGGCCTCTCCCCAGACCATCATCAGGTGACAGATCAGTTCACCTGGAGAAAATGGCTGCTTTATGGTATTATACCCCCACTGAAGTCCCTCCCCTCCTCAGGCTCCACCTCCAAAATCTCCAGGTATTTCCCAACCCTAGGTGCAGATTCCTTGATTGAGCCCATCCATCTTCCTCTTTTCCTGCTGCCTTCAACTTTTCCTGGCATTATTGTCTTTTTCAGTGACTCTCGTCTTCTCGTAATGTGACCAAAGTATGACAGCCTCAGTTTAGTCATTTTCACTTCTAGGGAAAGTTCAGGCTTGATTTGGTCTAGAACAGGGGTTCCCAACCTTTTTGAGCTTGCAGGCATCTTTGGAATTCAAATACAGCGTGGTGGGTGCTGCCACAAAATGGCTGCCTCAGGAAGCAGAAGTACCCACAAAATGGCTGCTGCAGCTTTCCTTCAGTCACACCATGAAGATTTGTGTGCTGTGGTGGCAGCTGCCACCAAAACAACATATTTAAAAATCTGCGGAGCCAGTCAAAGCCAATCAAATTGCCAGTGCTCAGTGAGAGTGAGCATTGCTGAGTGAAAGACGCACCTGGCCTCACCCACTTTCTAAAACTGCTTGGCAGGTGCAAGAAAAGGTGTCAGTAAGCACCACAGTGCCCAAGGGCACACGTTGGGGACCTTAATTTAGGGCCCACATACTTTTCTAAAAAGGAAAGCGATGGAAGGCAAAAAGGCATGCCATGCCCTCCAGCCCAGAGTCATCCAGTGCACTTCATGTTTGACTGGGAATTTGAACCTGGGTCTCCCAAGTCCTCATCTAATCACTACATCACACTAGTCCTAAGTTCCTACAGGCTTGGTCTTAGGAGGCTGACCTGGCCTGGAATCCAACCTACCGTGTTTCCCCGAAAATAAGACACTGTCTTATATTTATTTTTTCTCAAGAAGACACACTAGGGCTTATACCACAAATGCATAGAAATCCTGCTAGGGCTTATTTTTGGGGTAGGTCTTATTTTTGGGGAAACAGGGTATGTAGAGATACAGCAGTTGCATGTGCAGGGTGGAGTATGCATAGGTTCTCTCAAATGTGGGCACAACACCTACACATATACAAAATGTGTACACATAGGCTTTGATCTTGTGTTCAGGACTATGACTAATAGAAGGCTGCTCCTTTGTACGTGGTCATGTGAGCATTGCCACTCTCCTTCTGTGAGTATTGGCTTGTTTCCTACACACAAGGGGTGTACAGCTTTTTAAAATTAGCTTTTTAATCATATGCTCTGTTTACAGATAGTGTTTATGCTGCTTACGTCTAACGGCTTGTATTTTTCAATAGCTTTTTTCCTCAGTCGTTTTTCGATAGGCCCAGGTTTGAATCCCCAGTCTCCCAGGATTAATCCCCTCTTTGTCTTGCCTAGCCAGCCCAGTTGTGCTGGTAGCTGTGAGAGCCAGTGTGGTATAGTGGCTAGAGTGACAGACTACGATCTGGAAGCCCACGGATCGAATCCCCACTTTGCCGTGGCTGCTTGCTGGGTGACCTTGAGCCACTCACGCACTCTCAGCCTAACCTACCTCACAGGGTTGTTGTGAGGACAACATGGAGGAGAATCAGAGGTTGATTCGGGGAATCGCGGGGGATTGCCGTTCCCCCGGGTGAGGGGCGGGGCACACGACGAAGCCCTGCCCCCTGCTTCCGGCTGGCCCGCTTCTGGCCCTCCATCTGAGGGGGCGAAGGGGCTGTGCTTACGGGAGAACGAGAGGGAGCGGGGCAGGGCATTCTGTGTTCGAAAAAAAATTTCCCTTCAAGCGTTTCAGGCGGCGGCAAGGAGGGGAGGGAAGGATGAACTGGCTCTTCCCTCTCTCCAAAGGGGGTAGCGGTGTTGCTTCGACCTCGGTTGCTGCCAGGACCTCGCTGCCTTCCACGCTCACTAGTCTCCAGCAGCAAAAGCAGCGGCAGATCGAGTCCCTGCGGAGCGCCCATACCGCGTGAGTGAACCCCACAGGCCCCCCCGGGGGGCGGTAGTTTCGGAGTTTCTCCTCTTCCCCGCCCCGCC
>NW_015173164.1:542396-555472 GCF_001447785.1 Gekko japonicus
ACGCCCGGGAGGACATCTGGATATGGGCATGGATTGCCAAAGCCCTAAATACTCTCTTTTGCATTATGGGCAAGACTGGGACGTTTAGAGGACCGCCATCTTGGTTTTAGCTAGCTTTGTTTTAGATAGGTTATAAATTATGATGTAATTTTAATATTTTGTATTGTTTTTACTGTTTTACTGTTTTATTAATTATATGTTGTTAGCCGCCCTGAGCCTCCGTGGAGGGCGGGGTATAAATATAAATAATAAATAAATAAAAATAAATTAATAAAGTGTGAAGCTGCACAGTCGGAGGACGTGTTCTGTCTGTGCCTCTCTGCATCAACTGGCCTCCTTGTTGGATTCTCCAAGGAGGGGATGGGGAGTGATGGGTCACTTCTCCCCTTGTTGCTGCCCCCCTCCCCCAAAAAAGGGCCAGTTGGTAACACACACACACCCGGGTCTCTTATTTCTCTTTCGGTAGTTGGAGGTGGGGAGGAACTGGCAAACCGGCACAGCTTTATTTTCGTTACGGTTTTGTTCTGCCCTTTCTCTGGGTTGCTCAGGGTGGCATGTATTTGTCTCTCTGCCTTTTACCCTCACAATAGCCCTGAGAGGTGGGTTAGAAGACAAGCAACTGGCCCAAGGTCACCCAGCAAGCTTCCAGGGCAGAGAGGCAGGTCTGAACCTGGGTCTTCCAGACCTTGATCTGACACTTAGCAGATACACCAAGTTGCCTCTGCTGTTGTGCAAGAACAAAAACAAAACGGTAAACAAATTCCTATGAACCAGTTTGGTGTAAGACTAAGACTAACTGAGTGGTGGGTGTGGCCTTATGACACACTTCCGGTGATGTCAGGGGGTGTGGCATATGCTAATGAGTTATGCTAATGAGTTCCCCTAGCTCTTTTTCTACGAAACGACCCCTGAGGAGAATATTATAAAGGTGTAGTTCTTTTTGTATGACTGGTCTAAGGACTGTAGAAATAAATTGAATAGAAAAAACATGGAGGAGAGGGGAATTGGGTTCCTGCTGGGGAGAAAGGTGGGGTATAAATTAAGTAAATAAATAAAATTCTGCGGGTTTTTCAATTGTAAGCTGCCTTGAGCAGGACTCTGAAGAGGCAGCATAGAAATAATTCTAAATAAATGAATTCAACAAGTAAATACAGGGCTACAGTGGCGAGGAAAAGTCATTCTTCGGTGCTCTCATTATTAGCACTACACATGTTCCAGAGCTGAGCGATCACACTGAAAATAGGCTCAGGGTTTGTCATGATCTGTGTAGGCCTCTGGAGATCTGTGCAGGACTGGGCCTACTGAGGCCTAAGAGACCTGCCTGGGAGTGGGAAGCTGACAGCCTACAATCCCCACAAGGTTTTGCGCCAGCAGTAACCAATGGAGGTCGAGGAATTATCTGAGGAGATTGTTTATATACTTGGTGGTCAATTAAACTGTGTTCTTTTCCTCTCTGCAGTTTGCCTCTCACAGAGCTCAGCTGAGGAGACTGGTCTGGGAGAAAGATCCCCCACTGGGGACAGTGGGTGCAGTCAGACGGCGTGCTGGGAGCGGGTTAAACTGCTCCAGCTCCATGCGTGTGTTTTTTTTAACCTGGAGAATCGCGATCACACTCACTTCCTTGCTCCGGATCGCTGCGCAGCCACATTGCTCCCCTCCGTCCACACGCGTCGGTGTTTTTTCCTCTCTCTCTCAGTTTGGGCATGCGCACTGGCAGCCATCTGTAGAACAGCAATTTCCTCTTCAACCCGACTGCTGTAATGCTTCCCTTTAAACATTTAAAGGAACACTTCCCTTTAAACGTTTACTGCCGAAAATGTCCTCCCGGAGATCCCGAACTTGTCTAAAGGCTAAAACTAGGCACCATTTAAACATTGTTTTTAATAACCCTGTGGCAGACCTCTGCCTATGCGCACACCACCAATGCTTTTTTAAAAATGGTGGGTGAAAAGCGGAAGCCTCGGACAGCTTTCGAGCGGGGAGGGGGTTTAAACCGGAAGTGGCTCGACCCCGGGGCCGTGATCACACAGGGGGAAAATGCGGCTGGAACCGGAGAATCAGGAAAACACCACTTGGGGACCTGGTATCAAAATACTCAGGGTTAAAGCAGTTTTGAGCCGGAAAGTGACGGCTGGGGACAGGAGGCAGATGTTGACCATGTGATTGCGCAGATAAAATCCGTTTCTGAGGCGGGTCGAAAGCGGACTAAACGGCTCGTCTGAACACACCCACCGAGTACAGAGAGAAGCTTGGCATGAGAGAGCTGTAGGGCTTGAGTGGTAACAGTTAAGGAGTATTAGGTAGCTGCGTTAGCTTTGTGTTTCTTTTGGCCTTTCAACACTTAAAGTCCCTTGTCTTGTCTTGTTTTCCCCCTGCCCAGTGCTGTAGTAATAAACCCCTTTTGTTTAATTGTTTCTCTGCCTGGTCATCACACTTACATTTCTCGGCTAAAAAGGGGCAATTTGAAGGGGTGTGGGAAGGTACCCTGGGCCTTCTCAAGGGACCTAAGTCCAGGGTGGTGGCAGCAGAAGGTGGCAACCCACTGGAGTCATCAGGGTTCAAGTCCAGCAACCAGATTTGAGGCCCAACCTATCAGGAAGTTCTCATGTGGTAGGTCCACTGAAATGACTGAGGTTTATTAAAATATGCATGCAGTGGAGAGAGCTGACAACATTTTTCTCTCTCTCCCAAAATAGCAGAACTCGAGGGCATCCAATGAAGTGGACGGACAGTAGGTTCAGGAAGGACAAAAGGAAATACTACTTTACACAGAGAAGAGAAGAAGAAGAGATTGGATTTATACCCCGCCCTTCACTTGGAGTCTCAGAGCGGCTTACAAACTCCTTTCACTTCCCCTCCCCACTACAGACACCCTGTGAGGTGGGTGGGGCTGAGAGAACTCTGACACAAAATGCTCTTTTTCAAGGACAGCTGTGCCAGAGCTTGTGACTGACCCAAGGTCACATCAGCAGGTGCAAGTGGAGGAGTGGGGAATCAAACCCGGTCCTCCCAGATTAGAGTCCGCACACTTAACCACTACACCAAACTGGCTCTCTGTGATTAAAATGTGGAATTCGCTGCCAGTGGATGTAGTAATGGCCATAGGAATAAACAGCTTTAAAAGAGGATTAGATAGATTCCTGGACAATATGTTTATCAATGGCTACAAGCCATAGTGGCTGAGGGGAACCTCCACACTCAGAGGCACTTATCTTCTGAATCCCAGAGCCAGGAGGCAACATCAGGGAAAGGTCTCAACTACCAATGTTCCCTCTAAACTGAGTTAGTGTGAGCTAGCTCACCGTTTTTTAGCCTCTGACACACATTTTTGTCTCAGCTCAGGATAGATGGCTCCAGAGCAAACTAATTTATGCAGTAGCCAAATTGCTCGCTCACAACTTTAATGCCGTTAGCTCACAAAGTAGAGTTTTCACTCACAAGACTCCACAGCTTAGAGGGAACATTGTCGACCGCTATACCCTTTGTTGGCCCTGCAGAGGAACTGGCTGGCCACTGTGTGAGACAGGATGCTGGACTAGGTGGACCACTGGTCTGATCCAGCAGGGCTCTTCTGGAGAGCCAGTTTGGTGTAGTGGTTAAGTGTGCGGACTCTAATCTGGGAGAACCGGGTTTGATTCCCCACTCCTCCACTTGCACCTGCTGATGTAACCTTGGGTCAGTCACAAGCTCTGGCACAGCTGTCCTTGAAAAAGAGCAGTTTGTGTCAGAGTTCTCTCAGCCCCACCCACCTCACAGGGTGTCTGTTGTGGGGAGGGGAAGGGAAGGGAGTTTGTAAGCCGCTCTGAGACTCCAAGTGGAGGGCAGGGTATAAATCCAATCTCCTTCTCCTCTTTCTGATATTCTTAAAAGGGTGTCTTGCCCAGCTCCATTTAATTTAAAGAGGGTGGACTGTACAGGAGAACTTCCTGGTATTGCTAAATTTGATGAAAAGAAGCCTGACTCTGTGGGTCTTCTTAGCATGGCGAATGTGATCCTATAACAATGGAATTTGGAGAACGGGGTCCCAAGCAGGATCTGTGTAGATCTTTCTGCCGTAGGGTGATTCCTCTTTTATTGGTTATTTCATTTTATTTTTCTTAGGCAAATAAGATCGAGAAGGCCGTGTCCGCAGCTCACACTTTCCTGCAGAAGAACCCCAAGCACGAGGTGACACAGAGGTACCTGAATTACTACAAAACCATGGTGGATGTGGATGAGTACCTCGTAGACCTGGAAGCACAACCGTATGAGGTGAATGGAGAAAGGTGGGGATTCTGAATATGTGGGGGGTAGTTGGGAGTGTTCTTATGGATTGTGGTAGCATAAGATCGCAGTTGGCCCAGAGTGTCACAGGAAGTGGTGTCCACAAGCATGGACAGCTTCAGGCGGAGACTGGATAAACGGATGGAGCAGAAGTCCATCAGTGGCAATTAGCTACAAGGTATAGATGGAACATAATGTCCAGGGCAGTGATGCTCTGTGTTCCTGGTGCTTGGGGGGCAACAGTGGGAGGGCTTCTGGAGTTCTGGCCCCACTGGCCGACCTCCTGACCTCACCTGGTTTTTGGCCACTGTGTGGCACAAAATTTTGGACTGAATGGGCCATTGGCCTGATCCAACGTGGCTTCTTTTATGTTCTTATGTACTAGCCCGATCTCATTGGAGATTGGAAGCTAAGCAAGATTGGCCCTGCTTAGTACTTGGATGGGAGACCAGCGACGAAGTCCAGGGTTGCTCTGCAGAGGAAGGCAGTGGCAAACCACCTCTCTTTGTCTCTTGTCTGGAAAACCCCGTGAGGGGTTGCCATCGGTCAGCTGTGAGCTGACCACACTTTTCACCAATACTGAGACCGGTCAGGGATCTTGAAGGGCCTGGGGGCTTGAGAGGAAGGGGTGCTGTATGCCGGGTTGTTGGCCGCCTCTCTCCTCCGTCGTCCAACACTGTGCCAAATTATAGACCCCCACAAGTGGCAGCCTCAAAATCTGCAATATTCCTTAAACTGGCACAGAAGACAGTTTATTCCCCCCATCCCAGAAATGCTCTTCAGGGGATAATTAACGTCCTCGCTTAGTAAATAACAGACAGGGAGACTTGGGGTGTGTACAGGGGAAAACAGCAGCCGCTGCATTCTGGAAGCACGTTCTCCGCATTCTTGACAGATGTGAGCATTCCCCTCTAGGACTGAGCAGAAGGGAAATGGTTCTGTTGGTCTCTGCAACAAAGCTCGTTCCATGGAGTCCTGATTGGCTGGCAGCTGGCTATACAGAGCATGATTGGCGGGTGGCTGTAATGCCCTCCTCTCGCTCAGAGCTGTTTTCCAAGTGGGTCATGCCTTACAAACAAACGAGGTGTGGAATGAACAAATAAAGGCACAGGTCTGTTCATAAAATGTAAAACCACCTGAGGAAAGATTGAAGCTGCTGGCCAGTCCCCAGTCTCTGCACAGCTGGGTCTTCTCCAAAACATGGGGCCAATGGAGCTTGCTTGCTCCACCAGGATAAAATGTTGCAGCCGTGGCTTTTTCAGAATATGGCTCTACGCATTCTTGCTTACGTCACAGAGGTCATTTCAGGACTGGATACTGGAATGGCAGGTCAGTGGCCTTCATGGCCGTGGAGAGGGATTCTTTAGGTGGCTGCCAACATACAAAGCCAAAAATACGTCATTTGTTTTCCAGCACTGGACATCTCCGACTGCTTGGTGCTGCACATTAGCAGGAAGGGATAGATGTTGCTTCCTTAGGAATTCTGCACCAGGGTGAAAGTGTTGGACGACGACATGGGAAGATGGTTGGGGAAAAGAGGGGTGCAAGAACCTTTTCACGCCTTCCCATTCCCACTGTGTTCATTTCAGGGATGGAGAGAAGCTGGCTTTCCAATTGCATTGGGAGGGAGAGGGAGAGAGAGAGTCGTTCTAAACCAAAACTCGGTTTATTCTATTACACACTCCTAAGTCAGAAAACACTTTTACAGCATTTCAGTATTTAACACAGAATATTTCAGCACAACCCCAATACATAAATAGTGCACTTGAAGTTATATAAAGGATATTCTTGGTTGCTCTGCCAAGACCCATAACTGAGGGTGGTTGGCCAGAACAACCAGAAACAAAACTGAATTCAGACATTAAGTACCCTTTTCCACCCATAGAAGCTAATGTAACTGTCAGTCAAGTATGTGACAAGCATTTGACATACATCTGACATATACAACACAGTCATTCCTTTCTTTCTATACCTGGGGTCAGGAAAGTCAAGGAAAGTCATGGTTAAGCTAAGCTGACTCAGAGAGTCAAGGCCGACTAAGAGAATCCCAGGAAGCTAGGTCCAGATTCTCGTATCTGTTTAGAATCTGATAATGTATAAACATTCCAAAAGGCAAAAGCCATGTAAGGCAGAAGTCATGCACAGAGTTACCAGTACCACAAGGCCACAGCACTTAGCAGACTCCTGCTATAAAAATTAAAGAAGTATAGGTGTATCAGAGGTTTAGCAGAGTTTTAGCAGAGGACTGAGGCTCAATCCAACCCTAATTCCAAAGACCCAGGTTCAAATTCAGCCGTAAAAGCTCACTGCGTGATCTAGGAACCCAGCCTAACTTAAGGATAACGTGGCAGCAGGGAGAAACTCGTACTGTTGTGAGGTTTTTGGAGGAGGCACAAAGTAATGTATAGCACAGGGGGCCAGTGTTCCCTCTAAGCTGAGTTAGTGTGAGCTAGCTCACAGTTTTTTTGCCTCCAGCTCGCAGATTTTTGTCTTAGCTCAGGAAGGATGGCTCCAGAGCAACCTAAGTTATGCAGTAGTCAAATTGCTCACTCACAACTTTAATGCCAGTCGCTCACAATGTAGAATTTTTGCTCACAAGACTCCAGAACATAGAGGGAACATTGCAGGAGGCCCCCAATGTGGTGCCTGCCAACACCTTTCCTGGCACCCACTAAGTGCTTTTAGAAAGTGGGTGGAGATTTGATTGGCTGGACAGATTTTTTTAAATTGTTGGTTTAGTTGAAGCCGCCACCTTAGCATAAGGCTCTTCACTGGGTGACTGAAGGTAAGCTGCGGCAGCCATTTTGTGGCTGGCTCTGCCTCCTGAGGTGGCCATTTTGTGTGAGCTGTTTTGTGGCTGCTCCCTCCACACTGTGTCAGAATTCCAAAGGTGCCTGCAGACTGAAAAATGTTGGGAACCTGGGGTTGCCATTCCCCCGTTTGGGGGCAGGGGATTGCCTGGTTTTGTGGGCTCCTGCCCCCCAGATCCCTTCCCCTAGCCGCAACATAGGGTGATGCACCTGCATCACCTGGAAGTGATGTGGGTGAAACTCTATGGTTTGAGGGTGATTTTACCACAGAGTTTTGCTTAAAAACCAGAGCGTCGCCCCCAACGTGCCTACGTCACTTCCAGGTGACGTAGACACATCGTGACACTCCTCACTATTCCCAGAAAGTCCTTCCTCCTCCTCCACCGGTGCATCGTTCCAACTTGGCAACCCTACAGGAACCTCCAATGTAGCCAATCACCTTAAGATGGGGCAGTAGATGGAATATCTGGTTGGACCCCTTTTAGAACTCTCAGGCGGGTGGACAGCTGGGTTTGATGGGGTGGGACTCCTTTTGTTGCACCTGACGTGTGACCTTTCCCTTCCACCGGCCTGCAGACCGTTTTCGTGCGAGCTGTGAAGCTGTATAACAGTGGGGATTTCAGGAGCAGCATTGCTGACATGGAGCACGCATTAGCCGAGTACTACAAGGTTTACGAGAACTGTTTGGCTGGGTGTGAAGGCAGCTATGAGCTCCGTGACTTTAAGGATTTCTATCCAGCCATTGCAGGTAAGGACGAAGGGGGAGGGAAGGGGCAGCCATTGCAGGTGAGGGCAGAGACAAATGCTAGCTCTTTCTGTCACTCTTCTTAGCTGTTTCTGGTAGGGCAACAGTTTCATGGATCAAAGTATGCAAAATGGGGGGAGGAGAAACCTCTATTTAAAAACACAATTTGCCTGTTAAAACCATCTCTTAAAACTGCACTATCAGGTGTGGGAGAACTGCAGTAGCATTGTATTCTTCTTAAATACGCAGATGTTCAGTTCCGTTCAGTTTAGCAAGCTAGTTCTGGTTCTATGTGGCAGACAAAAAAGAAATTCCTTGCAAGTCACTTGCAGTACAAACCTGAGCAGAGGTGTTTCCTTCTAAATCTGTTGAAATCAATGGACTTGGAAGGGTGTAACTCTGTTTTAGGATTATACCATTGGCCTTGCAGGTAAATCTTTGGATTTGGGAGCAGAGTTTCTAAATTAAAAGGCAGGCTTTCTAGAACCTTCACATGCTCCCTCTAAGCCGTGGAGTCTTGTGAGCAAAAAAATCTACTTTGTGAGTTACTGGCATTAAAGTTGCAAGCAAGCAATTTGGCCGCTGCATAAATTAGTTTGCTTCGGAGCCCCGTCCTTCCTGAGCTAAGACAAAAATGTGTGCGCCGGAGGCTAAAAAACTGAGCTAGCTCACAGTAACTCAGTTTAGAGGGAATACTGGACGGGACCCAGTCATTTCGGTCTTTTTAGGAAAGCTCGATTAAAGTAAATTATCTCGGGGTATTTTTACATTATACACTACACTCAAGTTTACCCCTGTAATTATCTCGGGTTATTTTTTGTTTCCACATTACACTGAGATCACCCCGGTTTCGCCCCACACGTGTCCCGGGATAAACGGACGCTGTTATAACCAGGGATAAACGCAAGATATTGTGTGTGAGTTGAACTTGATAAAACCAGGGATGAGATCCAAGTGCGGAAAGGACCACTAACACCTGTATGTATGTATGTATGTATGTATGTATGTATGTATGTATCGGTCTGTCTGTCTGTCTGTCTGTCTGTCTGTCTGTCTATCAAATTTATACCCCTCCCTCCCCGCCAGAGCAGGCTCAGGACAGCTTACAAAGGATTAAAGCACATAAATAACAGTTAAGATTTATTAAATGTGCATTTAAATGTCTGTTCTTTTCTCCCCCCCCCGTCCAGATCACTTTGTCGAAGTCCTGCAGTGCAAAGTGGGTTGTGAGGCTGACCTGACCCCAAACGTAGGTGGCTACTTTGTGGAGAAGTTTGTAGCCACAATGTATCACTACCTTCAGTTTGCCTATTACAAGTGTGAGTCCGTGGGAGAGGGTTGATTTGGGGACACGTTGGGGGGGGGGTTTCAGGTCCGTCCACTTGTGCCTAACAGAGGGGTTATTACCAAATCCTCTTGTTTATTTACTTTATTTAGATCCTGCCTTTCACCCCAATGGGGACCCAAAGCAGCTCACATCTCTCTGCTCTCCTCAGTTTTATCCTCACAACAATCCTGTGAGGTAGGTTAGGCTGAGCGTGTGTGACTGGCCCAAGGTCACCCAGCAAGATTCTGTGCAACCAGTGGGGATTTGAACCTAGATTTCCCAGTTCCTAGTCCGACACTTCAGGCCCGTAGCTATGGTGGGGCTTTGGGGGGCTCCGCCCCCTTTCTTAAAGACACATCCCCACAAGAAGTTCTCCTGTTAATGCTTTTTGAAAACATTTTTAAAGGTGTGCACTCCTTTAAGCAGAGTGAGGTGCTATATTTGAGTAATTCCCACACTGAGCAAGGTGGTTGGAGTAGGTGACCTCTAGGATCCCTTCTAACTCTATGTCAAGAAACTGGTCTCTTTTAAGAGAGTTTTTCTGCCTAAGTGTTAGCTTTCTTGACTGTAGAAGTCATCACCCCCACCTGCCGGCTTGTTATCAGAATAGTTGCTTAGGCAGGCAGAAGTGATTCCCTTGCAGCAGCTGTCATCTACAGTGGTTGACAGCTTGCAATTTAGAGATCTGCACTGAGAACTTCAGCCGCACCAGAAAAAAAAAATTGCCCCCAAAGCCACAAAATCCTAGCTACAGGCCTGCAACACTTTAATTACTACACCATGCTGGCTGTCTGGGAGGCCTGGGACAGAGATCGGTCTTGTCTGTCCTATCCAGGTCAGGGCACTTATGACAACCTCTTATGGCAGACATGTCAAACATAAGGCCCGGAGGCTGGAACTGGCCCGTCCAGGGTTCTTATCTGGCCTGCGAGCAACTGGGGGGAAAACAGTCCGAATGAGGACCAGAAAGGCCTATATTAGGGTATTATACCCTCTGCTGAAGTTCCTCTCTTCCCCAAATGCAGGCCCTCCCCAAGGTCTTCCCCCAAATCTCCAGGGATTGTCCAACCCAGAGTTGGCAACCATAAGAGGTGAGGGGGGTTGGTTTGGCCCTGAGCTCTGCTGAGGAGGGGTATGGTAAGGGCCAGTGGTAAGATATCTTCGGTACCTGGCCTTACAATTTACTGCACACATGGCCCGGCCCAATAGAGTGACATTTATGTCAGATCCGGCCCTTTTAACAAATGAGTTCGACACCTCTGCCTTATGGGGTTTTCAAGGCAAGAGACATTTAGAGGTGGTTTGCCGTTGCCTGCCTCTGCATAGCAGCCCTGGACTTCCTTGGTGGTCTCTCATCCAAGGACTAGCCTGGGCTGACCCAGCTTAGCTTTGGAGATCTGAAGAGATCAGAGTAGCCTGGCCCATCCCAGTCAGGGCAGTTCCTTTTATTAGGACCCACCAAATTGACACAAAACACTGTGGAAGCTTCCGAGATCATCTGAACTCTTCACCAGGCTGGATGTTACCAAAATTACACAGGCAGAGGGACAGGAGAACAAGAAAACCCCAGAGAACCATCACGGTGTGCAAGTCACCCCAGACATCTGTTCCACTGATGTGGTGTTCTGTTCTTTGTGCAGTGAACGACATCAAGAACGCAGTTCAGAGTGTGGCCAGCTACATGCTCTTTGACCCTGGAGATGAGGTCATGCAGCAGAACCTGGTCTATTACCGCTTCTACCGTGAACGCTGGCACCTGGAAGAGGAAGACTTCAACCCACGGCCGGTGAGTATGGGAGTGCGGGCTGGATTGGTTAGAAGGTCGTTGTTAGCAGCCGTGAGGGTCCCAGTATACCATCCAGAAACACAGGAAACAGTCCACACAATACCTTTTGTTAGGTCCAACTAAATGGCATGTAAAAGTGGGCTTTTCTGCATACTAATTTTCCTCATTTGTAAATTCCTGTTTCTTTGGCGGTTTCCCCCCCATTCTGCATGTGTTTTTCTCTGTCTGGTGGTTGATTCAATATTACAGTGGTTTATGTCCAGCATAAAAACCTGTTGTTTAAATCTGCAGGGAGTTATGCCAAACATAAAGCTGTGCAATATTGAATCGACCACTAGAGGGAGCAAAACACGTGTGGAACAGACAAAAACTTAGAAGGGAGGAAGATGAGACTGCAGAAAAGCCCAGTGTGTAAGCTTTTGAGTTCAGCTGGAAAGCGCACACAGTGTTATGTGTCATTTGGTTGGTCCTAATAAAAAGTATTACGTGGGGACTATGGCTTGTTTTATCTTTGGCTTAGATCCAGTAGGTCAGACGTGTTGGTCTGAAGCAGTACAATAAATTTAGAGTCCTTCTTCTCTGGCTATAAGTTTGAACCTTACCTGCCATTCTGACGTATTTGATAAAGTGTGCGTGCACACGAAAGCTCATACCTTGAATAAACCTCTGTTGATCTTAAAGGTGCCACCGGACTCTAAATTTGTTATCTTTGGCTTAGTTAGGCTTGAGGTTCAGCCAGTCTAGCTTTCTGTTTTCAACAGTCAGACATCCCTGGTAGAGCTCCCTGACCTGGATAGCCCAGGCAAGCCCGATCTCATCAGATCTCGGAAGCTAAGCAGGGTCAGCCCTGGTTAGTATTTGGCTGGGAGACCTCCTTGGCATACTGTCACGACAGAGACAGGGGGCCGGGCAGAGAGGGAGAGTTTACAGTTCAGTCTGAGAGTCAAAGCCAGAGAGATCAAAGACAAGCAGAGCCAGCGTCCCGATACACAAAGCCAAGCCATAGTCAGAGCGTTACCAAGAGTCAGAGTCCAGAGAAGCGAGTGTCAAATGCAGAGCCGAGGATCAAGAGCTAGAGAGTCATCAAAATGCGGACTGGATTCAGGAACCGGGAAGTCAGTCAGTACAGGATCTCAGGAACAGCGTCAGAGGTGCAGAGCTTCTGGTCCGAAGGACTAGTTTGCCAGCGCGATTTGCCAGCAGTCAGTGACCCCGGGCTCATTGTTCTCCAACCGCACAAGCGTGCCTCCTTGCGTCTGGTTGCCAAGTCCCGCCGTCTCTGATTTCTCAGCCGGTCGACAGGTGGCGGAGAATCGGGTGTCTTGCTGCTGGGGCCAGGCACTGCCTGATCGGCTTCAGGTGCAAGCTGTCCTGGGGTTTGGTATTCATCCTCTCCAGCACTTAGGTTTGGCAAGGACTCTCATGCCTCTGATGATGTTAAAGGCACGGTCCTCAGTTTCAGAGCTCCCAGGTGCCGGGTCGAGGGTAGGCATGACACATACCAGCAGTTGGGAGGCGGGGGCAGGCTTTACTCAACCACCTCTTTGAATATCCTCCAGGCCCCCAGTAGGGGTCAGTCACCAGAGGTCACCATGACTCCCAGGTGCACACACACACACTAATGCACATATGAAAATACAAAAAAAGCCCAACCCTAAAAAACCCTGGATAAATGACAGTCCTTTCTATGCGCTGGTGCGCACGGGTGTGTGTGTGTGTACTTTTTTTTCCTTTGGTATAATTTTGTTCTGTTTCCTCTAGTCGTGGGGAGAGAAAGGATCAAAGTCCTCCCCCCTGAAAAGCCTATTTTATTTATTTATTTATTCATTCATCAAATGTATCCCCCGCCCTGCCAGTCGGAGCCGGCTCAGGGCGGCTTGCATAAAAGAATAAAAACATACAAGTAAGCAATTTAAACAAACCTAAAACCGTATAAAAACATTCCAGCATTATCTATATATCTAATAGTCAAGTGGCCCCGTGAGTGTGGATCGCTAAATCCGCGCTCCGGGGCCACCGGGGGGGCAGGGGGAGGTTTGTGCACTCTTGGGGCAGTCCCCTTGGGGCAGTCCCCCCGAAAGTGCAAGAGCGTTCCGTGCGCATGCGCACGGAACGCTCTACAAACCCGCCGCCACCGCTTGGAAG
>NW_015173164.1:555626-558000 GCF_001447785.1 Gekko japonicus
GGTGGAGGAGACGGGAAACAGCGGGACGGGGGGGTACTTACTTCCACCTTCTGCTTCCTCTGCCTCCCTCCCGCGGGCCCCGCCCCTTGGAAGGTGGGAAGGGGAAGGGGTGAGTAGACCTGGACTCCGGAGGCCAGGTCTACCAATGTAGTGGGAAGGGGTGGGTAGACCTGGACTCCGGAGGCCAGGTCTACCCATGCAGTGGGAAGGGGTGGGTAGACCTGCCCTCTGGAGGCGGGAGTGCGCTCCAGGGCAGGGGGAGGGGAAGATCGAGCCTGGGGGTGGAGGAGACGGGGAACCGGCGGGATAGGGGGGGAACTTACCTCCTCCTCCTGCTTCCTCCTCTTCCTCATAGGTGTGGAGATCCCCCTCTCCCGCGAGTATCGCGGGTCCCCCCCTTCTAAGGTACTAAACATCAAGTATTAAGGCCTTCGCTGCTTTTGGAGAGTTCTCCAGACTTTCAAGCCAGAAGGTCTAGACTCTTGTTTTCTTCTAAACCTCAGGTTTTGTTTCTTGAGATGCTGGATTCTACATCCAATACAAAGAAGAAACACTTATGCAGGATTGTGGTTTTCTTTTTTCCCCTTTTTTTCCTGTATATTTTTATTAGTTTTCCCCCCCTTTTTAAACTTTTACAACGCATGTAATTCAATTTCTTACAATTTCCGCCCCTTCCTCCCTCCTCCCTTCCCTATCTTCGTGTTGTCTTTAGTCTTTTGACCCCAGCCATGGGCACAAAGTTCCGAGATCTGATGAGATCAGGCTAGCCTGCCATCTGGGTCAGGGACCAGACAGCTTACGTAATCCCACCCCCCAAAATCTCCCATTTAAATTAAGATTTTATTTGTGTTTTTAGTTCCTTAGAATCATAGAATGTTAGAGTTGGAAGGGACCTTGCAGGTCATCTAGTCCAACCCCCTGCACTCTGCAGGAGCATAGCCAAAAGTTGGCCCTACAACATACCCGAAAGATGGTCATCTAGCCTCCGCTTGAAAATGTCCAGTGAAGGAGCATCCACCATCTCCCGAGGCAGTCTGATCTTCGACGTGGTCTCTGTGCTTCACACCCATGGGATCTAGTGCGCACGTGCTGGATTGATCAGCATTGTAGCAAGCTCTTAACGGATTTTTGTGCCTAGACCTCGGGCATGCGCAAGAACCCCACCGCGCATACACAAAGGGGTGGGCGCGGACATCCCGCCAGTTTCTTTCGTACCGCCACGTTGGAAAGACCCTTTCTTCGTCGGTCTGATCGGTTCATTTTTTTGGCTACTTCGCCTCACGGCTCTTCGAATTTTTTCCTCAGTTTTATTATTTTTCTCACTCTTCTTACGTTCTTCAGAAAAACTTTTTTTTTAATTGTTTTTTGTGTTGAGGGGGAAGTTGCCGGTTTTACCTCAGTTTAGCCTTCGGGCTCCCCCCCCCCTTCTTTTTCCTCCTCCTGGTATTTTTTATGGAGAAGAAGTGGGGGGTTTTCAACCGCTGTAAGGGTTGCGGCAGCAAACTAGCTCCACCTGACAGCCACACCCTTTGTATTTTTTGTTTGGGGGAGTCTCATCGACCTGAGTCTTGCCGGCACTGTGCCAGGTTTTCTAATCAGACACGAAAAAACCGAGCTGCGCACCTTAAAGTGGCGCTCCTTGAGTCGGCTTTACATCCTCCCTCAGCAATGGAGTCTGAATGTCCGAATTCACAGCTGTCAATCAAATACACATTTGTAGCAAAGTAATATTTATTGAAGCCATGAAGAAACTGGAGCAAGTTTACTGTTTGGAATAACTAGAACGGTCGGGGCAAAGGATAATAAAGCAGGTTCATAATGACAATAACCATTGTTCCCGCTCACGCGGGTGGGCTATCATATTTGCGCCCAGAGCCTGAGAATCAACGGTTTCCTAAAATATAAACAATTTAGCTCTTCTCACACTCTAGCTCATTACAGACTAAGCGAAACCGACTCTTCCCCGCACCTGTGACCTTGCTGATTATCATAGTTCAAAGCTGTACTAGGGTTCAGAGAAAGGAATGCATGAGACAAGCAGACGTGCGCTTCATTATACCAGTAAGCATGCACAGTTGGGTATCGCTAGGGCCGAAAGGGGGGGGGGAACAATACATGTGAAGCTCAGGCATTACACAGAGTTATTTGGCAGCTTGCTGACACCGAGAGACCATCGACATCGACGGCTCCGGCATCGAGACCTGCCTCCGACATCGGCCAACCAACATCGAAACCACCGGCATCGAAGGCACAATCCTCCGCTTCCACTCTGGTGAAGAAGAAGCCCAACCCAAGTAAGGAGCACAAGTCCGCAAGAAAGGGCTCCTCTAAGTTCCTAAAGGCAACAAAGAAGGGGAAGGTAGCGGTGCCTGCA
>NW_015173165.1:0-10374 GCF_001447785.1 Gekko japonicus
TGAGATGACCAGGCTCATTCCAAGCCACCACCATTTGCATCCCATTGCTTTGTGCCACCATAAGCATGCAATACAATGGGATGTTGCTCTCAATGTGAGAAGACAGCCTAGCTACTCAAAGCTACAAGCCAAGTTCCCCCAACAGAAAATGAGAAACTGATAGGATGAACCTGCCCTGGGTAGGAATTAGCCCTTCAGGGGTGAGCGGTCTAGAAATCGAAAGTTAAATAAATAAATTAGGAATTAATGGACATAGAAGGAACACCTGGGATTCAGAATTTGGGAAGAAATTATCGTTAGCGCTGAACCAAATGTTCTCCAAGTTTGTTTTCAGCTTGTTTCATTCCTCCTCAAATGACCCAGCTAATCAGGGAGCACTGAACAAGATGACATCATGCTGTTTGTAGCTTGTCAGTTTCTTCACATTTCTACCCCGCCCTCCCAGCCGAAGCTGACACTCATTAATGACAGAGGGATCCCATTCAGGGAGAAGACAATGTGTCCTATACCAATTGTGTATCTAAAGCTATGCAATCAGGGATCACAGAAAGAGCAGTTTTTCACAGCCCTTGTGTGATAAACCCTGGGGGGGATCACTCAACTAGCACTAACCAACTTCAACAAAGATTTCCACCAACTCTGTCCCCCTCCTTTAGCTCAACCCTCAATATAATACTAAGTTTTCCTTCTGAAGAGGGCTTGGAGGCAGTGAGTGAATTGCTCTTGGAGAGCCTCCAATTCTGTCCTTCCCTTTTAAATGCTAGGGCAGCCAGGTGGATTGTTCTTATTAAGCTCTGATTTATAGGCAAGGCTGCCGTCCAGTTTAAATTGAAACTAAGTGAACCCCTTGGAATTAGCCCATGAGTTCCATGCAGGGCAAATTGCTTCAGTGGTTTGTTTTCCCACCCCCTACCTACAAGCAGGGAAGTGGGACTTAGCAGATGGTTGTGGACAGTGTTCCCTCTAAGCTGAGTTAGTGTGAGCTAGCTCAGTTTTTTAGCCTCTAGCTCACACATTTTTGTCTTAGCTCAGGAAGGATGGCTCCAGAGCAAACTAATGCATGCAGTAGCCAAATTGCTCGCTCAAATCTTTAATGCCAGTAGCTCACAAAGCAGATTTTTTGCTCACAAGGCGCCACAGCTTAGAGGGAGCATTGGTCATGGGGTGCTGAGGAAGTTCATTCCAGCCAGTAGCTGGGTCCAGGCCTTTCTACTACAGAGTTGGGCTGTTCTTCAGGGCAGTTCATAAGGAAGCCGTGAATTGCTCTGCAATAAGAGATGGTCCTTAACGGGCAGATAGCTTTGACCAGAGAGAGAGAGAGAGAGAGAATTTTGATAGGAGGATGAAAGAGAGGACAGAGCTGAATTTCCAACAGCTGATAGGAAAGCAGAGAGACCTTTATGCTCTAGCAGCCAAATCAGACATACATGATAAAGTACTTGGTGTATGCTTCACAAGGTTGCATCTCTCCAGATTGGGCTATCACATATTTTCCTTTTCCCCTTCTTTAATGAAAAATCCATGGCTGAGTTCAGACTGGCAGTTTGGCCCGATATAGGCACATTTCAAAAACAGATTAAAGGGGCCGGTTCACACAGGCACAGCTGTCAGGCGTTCCCCAGCCGTACTCAACCCGTCCTATGACGATTCCCTACTGCGTTACAAAAATACCAGGTGAAAGTGGTAGCAAACCCTGGAGAGCGCGTTGATCCCGCTTCCTGGAAGTGTGCACTCTAAAAGCTCGAGAAATAGGCGCATAGGCGCATGTCACCAGAGTGAAACAAAGCCACTTACAGCTGCGCCTCCGCCAGGGGCAGGCCAACAGTGCGAACGCTCCCTTGCGCCTCCTCCCTGGTATGCTCCCGCATCAGTAGGTGCAGTGCGACCGGGAATCCCCAGCACAACTTGGTCCGGGTCTTTTCGCCCCGCCTCCCTCCCGCTTCATACTGCCAGTCTGTCCTCAGCCCCTGCGTGTGTAAGGCTAGCACATCATGGGAAAGCCTGAGCTAGAATCCATCCCCTAACATTCTAGCTTTCTATGTTCAGGAAGGGGAATGGGCATGTAGCCACTACCACCACCACCCCACAACCTGGAAAGGTACCGTCCTTGGGGATCTGTGACACATGCTTTCATTTCACATTATTTATCAGAATTCGTTTTATTCCACATTTCTCCATAAGGACCCAAGGTGGCTCACACTGTATTAGAC
This sequence comes from Gekko japonicus, assembly GCF_001447785.1. Classification (NCBI taxonomy): domain Eukaryota; kingdom Metazoa; phylum Chordata; class Lepidosauria; order Squamata; family Gekkonidae; genus Gekko; species Gekko japonicus. The sequence continues at coordinate 2,211 of NW_015173165.1, forward strand.
TAAAACGCCGGGACATACAGATTCTGCCCAGTTGTGCAGTTCCAAGCTAGCCTTTTGGCACCGCCTCTCCCTGATTGTCTAGCCCATGTGCATTTCCGAAATCCTATTGGCTGGAAACATTCAGACGCCTGTCTCCCACCCTCCAATGGCTGCATTCCAACTAAAAATCCCATGGCTCCCAGCAAACACAGACCTGTCACTCCTGCAATTTACCTTTAGGGAATGGTGGTTGGGAACTCCCAGGCATCTTTTGATTTGGGGAGGGAAATAAGAGGAAAAATGGGATATAAGAGAGAGAGAGAGAGAGAGAGAGAGAAATAACTGAGTGAAATGCACAGTTGGGCTTTGGCAAGGCTGTAGACACTTGCTTTATTTTCAAACAGGTACGGAAATGAAATCAGGAGCTGGTATGGAAGCAGGTATGGAATCATAAGTGAAGGTGACTGTATGAACTGCCTCCCAAACGACGTTATATGGTGTCCTCCTGGGGGGTGGGGAACCTATCAAGCGTCTTCCTTCTAGCTTAGACCATGACAAGGGGCAGTAACAGGAGGAGGTAAAGAGACGCCTTACAAAAGAAGGAAGCATTATTTTAAAAAACCAACCTGGGTATTCAGAATCCATGGGTTCTGATCACTAGCCTTTTGATTCCTTCCTCCCCCATCCCTCTTTATAAAGGGGTTAACGGTATTAAAATGCATACTCTTCCTCCTCAGCTAAGCCTTAGGAAGAAGAAAGTGTAGAATTGGAGACCACAAATCTCTTTTTGATCTTCCAGCTGCTCAGGAATCCAACATACTTGTTAAACCCCGATCCCTAAATGTTCGATGCTGGTGTCTACACAAATTTATGCTCGGATATAAGAACTGGATTTCAGTCTGACATCAAGCCGTCATTAAGCTTCCCAGAGAGCCTCATGCTATATGCTGTACCTTTGCAATGGTTCTCTCCCAAAAGGAGACCCAAGATTTTATGGGAATGCCTCACCTTTAGAGGTGACTGTTGTTGACCGTGTTGCCCATCCACCCCATGTGGGGTACTTCCCTGCAAAGGTCTGAATGGACTTTGCAGGGAGACAGAGAGGCTGAGGTCATTTAGTCAGCAACCTTGCAATGCTCACAGCTAGCTCACGTTTTCCATTTTCCTGACTGTCGGCCTCATCTCGTTGCCCTCACTTTCCCATAAGGGAGCCTCACTGCTCATGTGGCTCACTCATCCACGTACCGTCCTCCCCCATTACCCCTGTGTTCACCCCCATCTCTCATCTAGGACTCAGCCCCTCCCATCCTCATCTTCTCACTTGCCTCTGGATCTCACTCCCGTTCTTCCGGTGCTTCAGGCTAGCAGTGTGTTGTCTCTTCCCTGCTCAGCATGCCTCCCTTGGGGGGGAAAAACCCAAGCAATTGCAAAGGATCTCAGAAGCTTTCTCTTCACGGTGATCTTTTACCCACTGCACAAGCTTGGCCTAGAATTACATACTCAAATGCAAGTGAGAGCAGCAACCTCTCAATTCCACCACTCCCCCCACCAGCATCCCAAACACTCTGCCTCATCACGTGTTCACTCTACAGACCAGCCAGCTGATCTCACTGTGCATCGCTGTTGTATGTTGCTGATTTTTACTCACAGGCTTACAAGAGGTAGCTCTCCTTCTTTTTGTACTCCAAATGCAAGGCTTCCCAGTTCATTAGCAGAGGAGGAGTACGCTGCACCCGACAATGCGTGGCAGCACAGGTTTCTCCCATGTGTAATGATCAGCAGACCTAAACTGACTCCGGTTTACATCACCAGATTCCTTTGTGCAGTTCTACAACAAGGTGACAAGGTACAGAAAGGCTAGTGAGCACATGGGCTGTTGAAGTGGATGCCACCAGCCAGCTCTGTAATCGAGGCTACGTTTTCCAAGGTCCCTGCGTATACAGACTGGCTCATATTGTTCTTTCTCCACATGACATATAGACATACATGATAGCATAAAAATATTGGCAGGATAAACTGGTTCTCAAGGAATAATAATTATTATTATTATTTTTAAATCCCCGGAGGGATATTTTTTATTTTGCAAATACTACAAAAACTACAAAGAAATATTAGGGAAGGGACTACAACTAAGGATAAAGGAAAGCAAACCACACTAAACTAAAACCCCAAGAGAAGGAGATCTTTCCACTGTTAGTAAAATTGTTAGTACTATTTATTTATTTATTGCATTTATACCCCGCCCTCCCCGATAGGCTCAGGGCGGCTTACAGATGCAAGGCAAACCTTGCCATAATAAAAAACATAATATGCATAATGATTTAAAAACATATAATAAATCTTTAAAACATCCTGAATTAAAACATGGTGCTCAATAACTTGCATAATTCCAGAGATGGCAGATCGTAGGTCCGAAGTTCCGAGTGATACTTCCCACGGCTCAATATTAAGATGTTTCTTCAGGGCTATAAGTGTTAATATCACAATATACTTATATACTGTACAATATACAATATACTATATAAGTGTTTCTTCAGGGCTATAAGTGTTAATATCACAATATACTTATATACTGTACAATATACAATATACTATATAAGTGTTTCTTCAGGGCTATAAGTGTTAATATCACAATATACTTATATACTGTACAATATACAATATACTATATAAGTGTTTCTTCAGGGCTATAAGTGTTAATATCACAATATACTTATATACTGTACAATATACAATATACTATATAAGTGTTTCTTCAGGGCTATAAGTGTTAATATCATAATATACTTGTAGAGTTCTTGCTTATAACAGTTCACTATTTATATGTTATTTTATTAGTTATTGTGAGAGAAATCTCTGGTCATCTTCTTATTCTTCGCTTCAAAAGGCCATTTTCCAAGTCCTTCTGCCTTTACTTCGGCTTTCTGTCTCTGAAATTGTACACCACTCTGGCAGATCCTGCACCCTTCTCTGCCGCAGAGTCCTCTTCCATTCCAGAGGTAGCAGAGTCACTAGACTTCGTTGATGTAGAGAGTATGCATGCTGCCTCTCCTGCTTGAGATGGCTCGTAAAGTAAAAATCATTCCATAAAATCATTAAAACAACATAAGAATGCGAGGGGGGGTTGTTTGTTTATTTTGCTGTCAAGTCACAGCTGGGTTATGGCGACCCCATGGGGTTTTCAAGGCAAGAGATGTTCACAGGAGGTTTGCCACTGCCGGCCTCCATGTCCTGACCCTGGTATTCCTTGGTGGTCTCCCTTCCAAATACTGACCAGGGCTGACCCTGCTTAGCTTCTGAGATCTGACAAGATCAGGCTAGCCTGGGCTACCTGGATCACAGCGATCAATATTAAAATAAGTCAAAGGCATGAGCAAGCATAAAACCACATTCAGGAGACTAGAATGATATTCATAAAACAGTCCTCGGCCTAGAAAAAGACCATAAAAAAGAGCTTCTGAAGATGGAACCCTCCCATTCAAAGCTGGGGTTAGAAAAAGGACATGGTCTGGCCTGGTGCCTGCAGAACAGGATGGTCAGAGGCCAAGCAAGCCTCGAGAGAAAGGCCATTGTAGAGGTAAGATGCCACCACTGGAAAAAAATATATCTGGTTGCCACCCACTTCACCTTTTCAGGCAGAGGTATAGAGAGCAGGAAGCTGAGATCTTAGTTAGCAAACCTGTCACATTTTTTTCCCTGCCCTTCCTTCACGAAGTTTCGGGGTCGCTGGCATTCCATTTGCTCCTCACAACAACCCCGTGAGGTAGGTAAGGCTGGAAGAGTGGGACTGGCTGAAGGTCACCAAGTGATCTTTATGGCTGAAAATGGATTTGAAGCCAGGCTTTCCACAGTCTTTGCCTGGTATTCTAACCAGTACTACAAACTGGCTCTCGTAGGGTCATTCATAAGAGAAACAAAGAAGCATTCATAAGAGAAAAAAACAGTCCAGGGAAGGGTGACACGGAACCTTTCATTTGCCTTTCAAATCTTCCCTGAAATACACTCCTGAAATACACCCCCTGGTGCAGTTCTGGAGGCCTCACTTCAAAAGGGATGTGGACAGGATCGAGTGGGTGCAGAGGAGAGCAATGAGGATGATCAGAGGCCTGGAGACCAAGCCCTACAAGAAAAGGCTGAGGGACTTGGGAATGTTTAGTCTGGAGAAGAGGAGGTTGAGGCTCTCTTTAAGTATATGAAGGGCTGCCACTTAGAGGAGGGCAGGGAGCTGTTCTTTTTGGCAGCAGAGAGTTTAAATTAAGGGCGGGAAGGTACTGGCTGGATATTAGGAAAAACATTTTTACAGTAAGAGTTGCTCAACAGTGGAATCAGCTTCCTAGGGAGGTGGTGCGCTCCCCCTCCCTGGCAGTCTTGAAATAGCACCTGGACAAACACTTGTCAGGGATGCTCTAGGCTAGTCCTGCATTGAGCAGGGGGTTGGACTAAATGGCCTGCGTGGCCCCTTCCAACTCTGGGATTCTATGATTTGATGATATTTTTCTTTATTCTTTTTTCCAGTTTTTTAAAAACATAAACAGCACTAATGATCGCTTCTGATACAGAGAAGTCAATGAGGAGGGGAGAGGGAAACCCACAAAAAGGAACCGTGTTAATTTACAAATAACGTCATCTCAAATGAACTAGAACTAGGAGAAAGGAATGCAAACTAAAATAGGGGAGGGATCTATTCCTATCTCCCCACACACACACACAGTTCTCTGGAATTGGACTTCATCTCACTGGGAGTGGGGTACAGCCTTAAAAGTTTATTTGCAAAGAAGAGATGGGAAGGGAGGTTTTTCTCACTGACCCTCCTTGGTAAATACCTTCATCCCTCACGTTCATGTTACCTTGGCAAAAGCAGGTGTGGAGATGTGCATTTGTCAAGAGCTCCTGTAGTTCCATTCTCAGACTCCGCGAGTCAGCTGAAAACAGCCTGTGGGATTGTGACGGTGATCTTGCTTCACATAAAGCCAAACCTTGGGATAGCAGGTCACCCTTAATAAAAATCGGTGCCCTTCCATTCAAAAACGAGCCTGGTCTGCTCACTGGAGCCGATGTCTCCACTTAGGATTTGCACATCTGGATCTGGATCATCATTGTGATGCACATCTGGCCCCCAGTGAACCATCTAGTTGTGTCTTTTGACCTCGAGCATGCAGAGTTCAGCTGTAGAATTCCCTGATATCATGGATAGTTTAGCAGGAGGATGAGCTGGGATCCCTTCTAGCCCCCCTCAGCCAATCGATCTGGAAACGGCTTTCGAGCAAAAGATAATACCAGTGCTCAAAATATTTGACAAGCAACGTCTTACTGCTCAGATTAGCAAGCTAACCACCATCTAGATTCAGAAGGGGGGTGGGCTAAAGCATCTGTGGGAGAGGTCTTGACAGGGGGGACATAGCTCAGTGGTGGGACGCCTGCTGTGCTTACAGAAGGCCCCAGATACAATCCCTTCCAGTTGAAAGACTCCCTCATGTCACATAGCTAGGAACTTTACCACTTTGGGGCACCGCTGCAGTCAGAATATTGGACTGGATGGATTGACAGTCTAAAGAAACTCCAGACCTCATATCCTTTGGCAGTCATTCGGATGGGCTGAATTATGGAGACCCTGTACAGTTGTCAAGGCAAAAGGAGAAGAGACGTGGTTTGCCATTGCCTGCCTCTGCAAAGCAACCCGGGACCTTTGATGGTCTCCCATCCAAGTACTAACCAGGGCTGACCTTGCTTAGCATCTAAGCAGGCTAGCCTGGGCCATCCAGGTCAATCTAACCCCCACCAAATGCAAACACACACATCAGAAAGGCTGGGACACTTTGGAAGAAACCGTGGACAGAACTCTCACTTCGAAGCTGAATAGCGCCATAGTGAAACCAGCATCTGTTAGTTTAGCATGAGCACCAAACACAGAAGTGCAGGAAAACTGACAAAATCGGGATTCTTTTCTGCCTGACGCCAGAAGCACAAATGGTGCTATGTAGATTATACCGCCTCCCATCTCACCATCACCTCCACCTGCAGTGTGGGCAGGAAGGGACAAGCAAGGAACGGGAGCCATAAACTCTGTGCCTCTACCTCCCCACCCCCCTTGAGGAGTATGCAGCATGGGGGCATTTTAATGGGAAAAGCTGCTGTCGTGCTGCTTTAGCAACTAATCATGCTTGGGGCAGGGGAGGGGGGGCTTGGAGAAGAGTTGAGCTTTGCTTGCAAGGGAAAGCAGTTTTCAAACTCAATTTCGAGTTGTCAAACCCAGAAATTAGCCTGACAGCATCGTGGAACCTCGAGCTCCCATAGAGCATCTCGCTGAGACCCAGATAATGAAGTCTTCCAACCCAGTTCCTTCCTTGCCCAATTTGGGGGGGGGCAACATTTTGAAAAGACATCTTTGCAGTAGAGAAGAGAGAGACCACAGAGAAAAGAGTACAACAACATGCTGTAGAGTTTTGGAGACAATTCATCCTTTCTTAAGGGTTCCACATTAACTTGGCTCCATTTACAAGTCAAAGGATTGGGATTTCCCACCACCACCACCACCATTCCTGTCTGCCAGCCCTTCATATGCCAGCTGGGCTGCAGAAATCCCCACTGGGACTCTTCTGCCTATCCCCATGAGTAAATAAAGATAGAGCCACATAGGGGTCGTTTCGTAGAAAAAGAGCTAGGGGAACTCATTAGCATATGCCACACCCCCTGACATCACTGGAAGTGTGTCATAAGGCCACACCCCCTGCCATCACTGGAAGTGTGTCATAAGGCCACACCCACCACTCAGTCTTAGTCTTAAAGGTTAGTCTTAAAGGTGCTATTTGAACTCTTGGACTATTTTGCAGCAACAGACTAACACAGCTACCTCGGGGAAGCTCCTGGATGGGGCTGGGAGTCCTTGCGGAGGCCATGTGGAGTGGCCTCGGCCAGGCAGAGGGGGAGGATGCCAACTTACCCTCCTGCTTCTTCCTCCTTCTGCAACAGAATGAGGCTGGAAGCAGGGGGCAGCCGGAAGAAGGGGCGGGGCTTCGTCTTGTGCCCCGCCCCCCGCACCTCACCCGGGGGAACTGCGATCCCCCACAATCCCCCGCGAATTGACCTCTGGAGCCACATATGGAACTAATCGATAAAACCAGTAATTGGGGTTGGGAACTGTGCAAGAGGAAACACAGACCCTCCCTTGCTTCTCTTTCTGTCGACCAATACAGTAGGAGAAAAATTACCAAAGGATTGGACAGAGCCATTCTTTGCCTGGAGTCCCCACTGGCCCCTCCACAGTCATGTCAAGGAAAGTCCTTGTGTGAACTCATCCTCTCCTTCCACACTTCTGGGTAGGTAATTGGAGGCACCTGCCAGTGGACAGAAGAACTGAATACTGCAGATCCCGAAAAGAAAGCCATCATCTGCATTTGAATGGCTGCAACGTTGGAGTCACATCCCACCTCTGCTTTTTTGATTAACCACGCAGGCGTTCAAGATTAGGGCCCTGTGCTTCAGGCTTTCCTGGGGATGTTTAGAACTCATCCTGTGTGAACACAGTGGGCTGAAATCCAAGAGGGATCCTGTTTCTCCTAGGCTTTTGGAGATGTCACTGCCTATTCCCCACCTTCTGCAGTCAGAGCAAAGTTTCAGAATAATCCCATTGACCTCAGGTGGGAAGACTCACCAAGCATATGCCCTGTTCTGCCCATGTGAAAAAAGCTGCAGAAAACTGATACTGAAAAGACATGAGTATCTCCCAAAGAATCTCTGTGCAATCCTACCGACTCTCCCTATTTACTGTACCCCCATTTTCTTTCTGTAATAGCACTGGTTCACATGTTATAAAGTCCTCATGTCAGCCAAATATGCTTCTATCAGAACAGAACTGTGAGTCCCCTAGTGGGAACTTAATTCATGGGTATGCAAAGGCCTGATTCAGACCATGGTGCATGAGGATGAAGGGGTTCAGCCTTCCCCCACCCCATTCCAATCTTCCAACCTGAAATGGCCTCCAGAAGTCACTGTGTGAGCTGCTGGGGGAACTCGCCTATACTGATGGCTACCCGTTGGTCTTCCACTGGGGCAAACATCACCTCCCTGGCAGCATTTCAAGTCAGGAAAATGGGATGGAAGGCAGGAAGAAGAAGAAGAAGAAGAAGAAGAAGAAGAAGAAGAAGAAGAAGAAGAAGAAGAAGAAGAAGAAGAAGAAGAAGAAGAA